>NC_090232.1:4570661-4613161 GCF_024489055.1 Chanodichthys erythropterus | reverse complement strand
CATCAAAGTACAGCGAGAGTGATTCAAAAGCAAACACAGCCGTCTACTCTCTAATCGCTCTCATGGTACTTTGATGTTAAACACCGATCGGTCTGTGTAGAGTTGCTTCAAGTCCAACAAGCTTGAAGAGAACCATTTACTTCACTTCTGAATGAATCAGCCGTTTGAATGAATCGAATGAATGACTTAATCATTAAGACATTTACCGCCACCTACTGGCAGTTTTAGTTTCTTATTTAGAGTCTAATTTAAAATAATAAAAAAAAAATCATATTTCCATATTAATTTAAAGGATTAGTCCACTTTTAAATAAACTTTTCCTGATAATTTACTCACCCCCATGTCATCCAAGATGTTCATGTCTTTCTTTCTTCATTTGAAAAGAAATTAAGGTTTTTGCTGAAAACATTCCAGGATTTTTCTCCTTATAGTAGACTTCAATGGGCACCAAACAGTTTAAGGTCATAATTAGTTTTACTGCAGCTTCGAATTGTTCAACACGATCCCAGATGAGAAATAAGGGTCTTATCTAGTGAAACCCTCGCTCATTTTCTAAAAAAAAATTGAAAGTTTTAACCATAAATGCTCATCTTGAACTAGCTCTCTTCTTCTTCTTCTCTTTAAGAATTCCAGCAGTGTTAAGCGTAATACACTGCTAAGTGTATTACTGCCCTCCACAGGCCAAAGTTTGAACTAATTTTTATATGCAATATACTAGTTCAATAGTATATAACAATCAGTTCAAACTTTGGCCTGGTGAGGGCAGTATTACGCTTAGCAGTGTCTACACTGCTAGACAGAGCTAGTTCAAGATGAGCATTTATGGTTAAAACTTATATAATTTTCAGTTTTTTTCAGAAAATGAGCGATGGTTTCACTAGATAAGACCCTAGATAAATCTCCAAATTAATGTAGAAACAACATAAAGACAGTAAATTTTAAATATTTGATCAAACAGGTAGGAATT
This sequence comes from Chanodichthys erythropterus, assembly GCF_024489055.1. Lineage (NCBI taxonomy): Eukaryota > Metazoa > Chordata > Actinopteri > Cypriniformes > Xenocyprididae > Chanodichthys > Chanodichthys erythropterus. Next base: position 4,612,194 of record NC_090232.1, on the reverse strand, counting down.
ATCCAGAATCAAAGCAGTTATCAAACACTTCACAGTCTTCACTGCATAATTTAGATTAAAATATACATTCATTTTGATTAAAGCTACAAAAGTTAGCAGTGAGTGATGTTCTTTTTCTTTTGTTCTTTGATTGATATAAATGACAGCAGCAGGTTTATTAGGCTGCTGTCACTTTAAGAGTTTACGCACATGACACACATCCAATGTCCTCACAACTCTATATGTTCATTTAAGACTTTATTTAACTCATTTAAGACTGTGCTTATGAGGATGCTCGACAAAACTGGTATTTTGGCATAATTTTTATCCGTTTAAGCATGAAAGAGAACTGTACTAGAGCGCTGTCTGAAGCGGCTTTCTGTGTGTGTGAATCGTGTGTGTGTCACACAGACAGGAGATTCACAGATGCGCGCCGGTACAAGGAGTTTTCTTTTGTGTCTTGCCGCGCTTGAATGGTTTAAAAGCATTTGCACGAATAAGAGCATGATCATATAATGTAATGTCAGGATGATGAAAAAACGAATGCTGTGTTAATTGCATTAAATATTGAATTTTGACAGCACTAGTTTAGACAACTAGATTTGTTCATTTTGTAATATCTTTCATAAAGCATTGTTTTATAAAAATGTGGTGTTATAACTTTTGAATCAACTTCATTTGACATTTCACAAGTTGCTTTGTTCCTCTCTTCATAGCCTATAATGATAAAATCGTGGCATTTTTGCGGCAGCCGAACATATTTGAGATCCTTCAGGAGAGGCAGCCTGAGCTCATTAGGAATCACTCACTCAGGTGAGACTCAAAGAAATATTACAAAACAAAATCCTGAGCTATTGATTATGAATATGTTGACATTTCTAATCCACAGGGAGAAGGTGCAGTTTATTCGTAATGAAGGAGCTTCGGGTTTAGCTCGCCTCTCCAGCGATGCAGACTTGGTGATTTTACTCAGGTACTTTCTGTGAATTTACCCTGCAGAAATGGATGTAAGAAAATATGAAATAATAATAAGTTTTGAAGGCCTCTAAATTATCAACATAATCAAAAAATTGCTGAAAACCCTGTTCTGTGTTTGCCTCCAAACGCAAACAATCTCTTTTTCTCTCTGTAGCCTGTTTGAAGAGGAAGTGATGTCGTATGTGCCACCTCATGCCTTACTGCACCCCAGCTACTGTCAATCACCACGAGGGTCTCCGGTCTCCTCCCCTCAGAACTCCCCTGGTCGGTTCCTCACGGTCTCATTTAAAAAATGTTAAATATTAATACTATTTAAATATTGAAAAAATGATTTCATATCTTACATTACTTTAAGAGAGGGTGTTTCTGGTTCTACCCACCCTTCCACAGCATTGCTTTGGTTTGGTTGTAGAGCTTTACTTCAGTCCACCAGATTTCCTGGGTATTTTTTGAGTTAGCTGCCAATGCCGTCAAATCCGCTATTTGGGATTTGTTGTGTGGTTGGAGTTCAGGGTTTTTGTCTAATCCCTGCAGGCTGCTCTTTAACCGTCATACTGACACTCTGATTTTCACAAGTCTGTTTGGAGTGTGGCGGACATCACGCTGCCAGAGGGAATCATGCTCTAACTCACTGTGATCTGACTTTAGTCACCGATGACACTCAGGGATTACACTGACCGCTGGATACAGCTTCTGCTGACTCTACAGTGCTTTATATTCTCGATTAGAAATCATTCTGATTCATATTAACCTTTAAAATCTGTCTATCTGTCCATCCATCCATCCATTAATATATGTGAGTGGATGGATGGATGGATTATATCTCTTTAGATATAATGATGAACAAGGATGGATGGATGGATAATACAGTGGATGGATGGATAGACTGCATTGTATTATACATCTCTATTTTCCTGTATCATCCATCCATCCATCCATCCATCCACTGTGTCATCCATCCATCATTCCATCCATCCATCCATTGTATCATCCATCCATCAATCCATCCATCCATCCATCCACTGTATAATCCATGCATCCATCCATCCATCCATTAATCTATCCATCCACTGTATCATCCATCCATCCATCAGTCCATCCATCAATCCATCCATCCATCCGTATCATTCATCCATCCATCCATCCATCCATCCGTCCATCAGTCCATCCATCCATCCATCCATCCATCCATCCATCCGTATCATTCATCCATCCATCCATCCATCCATCCGTATCATTCATTCATCCATCCATCCATCCGTATCATTCATCCATCCATCCATCCATCCATCCGTATCATTCATCCATCCATCCATCCATCCATCCGTATCATTCATTCATCCATCCATCCATCCATCCGTATCATTAATTTATCCATCCATCCATCCGTATCATTCATTCATCCATCCATCCATCCGTATCATTCATCCATCCATCCATCCATCCATCCATCCTTATCATTCATCCATCCATCCATCCGTATCATTCATTCATCCATCCATCCATCCATCCATCCGTATCATTCATTCATCCATCCATCCATCCGTATCATTCATTCATCCATCCATCCGTATCATTCATTCATCCATCCATCCATCCATCCATCCATCCATCCGTATCATTCATCCATCCATCCGTATCATTCATTCATCCATCCATCCATCCATCCATCCATCCGTATCATTCATTCATCCATCCATCCGTATCATTCATTCATCCATCCATCCATCCATCCATCCGTATCATTCATTCATCCATCCATCCATCCGTATCATTCATTCATCCATCCATCCGTATCATTCATTCATCCATCCATCCATCCATCCATCCATCCATCCATCCGTATCATTCATCCATCCATCCGTATCATTCATTCATCCATCCATCCATCCATCCATCCATCCATCCGTATCATTCATTCATCCATCCATCCATCCATCCATCCGTATCATTCATTCATCCATCCATCCATCCGTATCATTCATTCATCCATCCATCCGTATCATTCATTCATCCATTCATCCATCCATCCGTATCATTCATTCATCCATCCATCCATCCATCCGTATCATTCATTCATCCATCCATCCATCCGTATCATTCATTCATCCATCCGTATCATTCATTCATCCATCCATCCATCCATCCGTATCATTCATCCATCCATCCATCCATCCATCCATCCATCCGTATCATTCATTCATCCATCCATCCATCCATCCGTATCATTCATTCATCCATCCATCCATCCGTATCATTCATTCATCCATCCATCCGTATCATTCATTCATCCATCCATCCATCCATCCATCCGTATCATTCATTCATCCATCCGTATCATTCATTCATCCATCTGTATCATTCATTCATCCATCCATCCATCCGTATCATTCATTCATCCATCCATCCATCTGTATCATTCATTCATCCATCCATCCATCCATCCATCCATCCATCCATCCATCCGTATCATTCATCCATCCATCCATCCATCCATCCACTGTATCATTCATTCATCCATCCACTGTATCATTCATTCATTCATCCATCCACTGTATCATTCATTCATTCATTCATTCATCCACTGTATCATTCATTCATCCAGCCATCCACTGTATCATTCATTCATTCATCCATCCATCCACTGTATCATTCATTCATTCATTCATTCATCCACTGTATCATTCATTCATCCAGCCATCCACTGTATCATTCATTCATTCATCCATCCACTGTATCATCCATCCATCCACTGTATCATTGGACATTTTTATTGCTCAGAGATGGCTCTTTTTTTATATCAGAAGATATAATTGCCATCAGATTTGACAAATAAAGCCTGAATATTTCCACATAATCTATACACTTTCTACACATTTATCTATGTTTGCTAACCATCTCATTTTGGTTCTTGTCAGAGTCACTTTTCTCACCAAACTCTCTTGTAACTCTGATCTCTTCCTCTCAGGCACACAGCGAGCCAACGCTAGGGCCCCTGCTCCATACAAACGGGACTTTGAAGCCAAACTTCGGAATTTCTATCGCAAACTGGAGACAAAAGGCTACGGACAGGGTCCAGGCAAAGTCAAGTAAGCATCTGTAAGGTACTCTGAGGTCTAACACATTTTCACTTTCATGCTCACCTTTTATGCTCGTTTTAGGTTGATAATCCGCAGAGATCATTTACTGGAGGACGCCTTCAATCAGATCATGTGCTACTCTCGCAAAGATCTACAGAGAAGTAAACTCTACGTCAGCTTTGTTGGAGAAGAGGGGTAAGTGTTGCCACATCTTAACCAGACTTCACACTAAATGATATTTATAAAAAATATACATATGGAATTATCTCTCCATAAGCCTCCCCAAAGCCTGTATTATTATTATCATACCACTTGTATGTATATATATGTATATATATATATTTTTTTTATCATTATTATTATTTTTTTTTTTCCCATCGACTCTTAACACATTTGGTTATTTTTGCTCCCGTTCAGACTGGACTACAGCGGCCCATCACGAGAGTTTTTCTTTCTGGTGTCACGGGAGCTTTTTAACCCTTACTACGGCCTGTTTGAGTATTCGGCCAATGACACCTACACCGTCCAGATCAGCCCCATGTCTGCCTTCGTTGACAACCATCATGAGTGGTGAGTGCCATTTCTCTCTTTTATTAAGTCTTTTCTTACAGTTTTATTACACATGTGACGCTTCAATGCACATCCAATATTAAAAGTAAGATTTAGAAAGATGTCTTCCGATAGACCACACTTGCACAGATGTATCCCAGTGTTTTTTAATCATGTTCTGTTGTCAGGTTTCGGTTTAGTGGCCGTATTCTGGGTCTCGCTCTTATCCATCAGTACCTGCTGGATGCCTTCTTCACACGACCCTTCTACAAAGGCCTACTGCGAATGTGAGTGGCAAAGAACATTTCTGATACATTTTTGGGTAAATATTTTTGTACATAGAACATAGTAGAAAATCCCCTTCAAAAAGCTGGTTACAATTTTTTTGTTATTTCAATGTGATCTTATTAGTATTTGTAGATGAAAAAATACTAACACAAAACCAATTTAAAATATTGTTTTAAAAAATATTTAGTTTTATAATATATTGTTGGAATCCTTGGCTCAAGACGGACAAGATGCCCTGAATTCGCTCATGTGATTGTCAATAGTTATCAAAAAAAGTTGACATTTCGATTCTCGGTCTCTAAGGGCGGCCAAAACATTCGAAGTGGGTGGAGCCACTTTTACTAAAATGGTTATAACTCGTGAATAGAATGACATATTTCCACCAAATCAGCACACATATGTAAGAGCTCATTCTTTGGTAACATGAAAAATAATGCGTCGATTGGCCACTGGGTGGCGCTATAACATGAAAAAAAAAAAAAAACATGAAAATGGCTATAACTACTTCACCATTAGTCTGATAACCTTGAAAATTGGCATGCAGTGTCTTCATCCAAGGTGCTATGACTGTTTATGAGGACATTGACGCATCTCAAAAACATGTCCGCCATTGGCCAATGAAATTTGAGCAGCTATCAGACATGGTTAACAGAGGCCGATCGGAACGAAACTTGCTGGACCTGTTTGACTCGTGGCACTAGAGGACTGTGAGAAATGCAAAAAAAAATCAGCCACCAGGGGGCACCTTTGCATTTTTCACGTGCATAAAGGATTGTGTATTGCGTGATTTTTCACACGCACCCATGACATTTGTACCACATGGTAGAGCTCCTTTTACTGAGCAACTTTGCCTCTAGGAACGGCGCTGTCAATTGAATCGTTCATTAAATATTGGAGATTATTTCAAAAACCGACTTTGGCGAACTAGTCCTAGGATTTTGGCTCAACCTCGATAACTATTAAAAAGCTTTAAAAACCATGTATTTCCAATGGTAAATTGCCTATATTTACTGTAAATGGTCTTTTCCATCTATGATCTAAGTGGTTACAGGATTTCTAAATAAAACATAATACCTTTTTACGCACGTGCTTAAAGACCTTAAACCGCTTAAACCCTGATAATTGCTGCTCGCAGCTATATTTAATATTATTTTTAAAATGAATATTAGTAATTAATGTTGTTATAATTATTGTTATTATATATAATAATGTTAATTAAGAATATTTCATACATTTAATGAACATGCAAACGTAAATATAAAATTTCTTTACTAAATTCAACAGGTGCTTGAACTAGACTTATGATCTTCTGTATGATTACTTAGATCAAGCATTATTTCATGTTTGTTGCTACCTGTGTTTGTAGTCCGTGTGATCTGAGTGATCTGGAGTATCTTGATGAGGAGTTTCATCAGAGTCTCCAGTGGATGAAGGACAATGACATAGAAGATATGCTGGACCTGACCTTCACCGTCAACGAGGAGGTGTTCGGACAGGTCAGTGTGTGACTATAAACTGAATGCGTGTGAGCTTGCACAACCTCTGGCCATTGTCTCACAGAAGCGTGTGTGTGTGTGTGTGTTAGATCACAGAGCGTGAGCTGAAGCCTGGCGGTGCCAATATTCCTGTGTCAGAGAAGAATAAGAAGGAGTACATCGAGCGCATGGTGAAGTGGCGTATAGAGCGGGGTGTCGTCCAACAGACGGAGAGTCTCGTGCGAGGATTTTATGAGGTGCTGAAATCGAATCCACACTCCGGATGCTTTCCGTCACTGATCGTTATTTAAGAACATGACATGAACATGTCACGTCTGCCATGTGGAGATGCCCTGAGATTTCCCAGAACGCATTTTTATTGCATTTCTGTTAGCTAGATTTGGATCATTGTACAGTTTTGGTTGGAAATGCTTTCACTCACTACATTATCGATCAATAGTTTGGGGTCAGTAAATTAATATTTTGTTTAAAGAAATTAATACTTTTATTCAGAAAGGTTGCATTATTTTGATCAAGTGTGACAGTAAAGACTTTTACATTGTTACAAAAAGTTCAAATTGTTGTTTTGAACTTTCTGTTCATCAAAAAATCCTGGAAAAAAAAGGTTCCCTCAAAAATATTAAGAAACATTGTCAATAATCAGAAATGTTTCTTGAGCAGTAAATCATCATATTAGAATGATTTCTGAAGGATCATGTGACACTGAAGACTGGAATAATGATGCTGAAAATTCAGCTTCGATCACAGGAATAAATTACATTTTACGATATATTAAAGTAGAAAACACTTATTTTAAATTGTAAAAATATTTCACAATATTACTGTTTTTACTGTATTATTAATCAAATAAATGCAGCTTTGGTGAGCAAAAAATCTTCAATTTAAAAACATTAAAAAAATCTTACTGATTACTGACCCCAAATTTTGTATTTAAAGAAATCCTGTAAAATTCACAAATGTGCTCATGCCAAACTTTCTTTAACATAACTGGCAATATGTTAAGAGTTAAATGTATTAAATATTGTTAGTTAATATTATTTAATTATATTAAATTAAACACTATATTAAGAGTTAAATGTATTAAACATTGTAAGTTAATATTATTTAATAATATTAAATTTGGCAATATGTTAAGAGTTAAATGTATTAAACGTTGTTAGTTAATATCATTTAAAAATATTATATTTGGCAGTATGTTAAGAGTTAAATGTATTAAACGTTGTTAGTTAATATTATTTAATAATATTATATTTGGCAGTATGTTAAGAGTTAAATGTATTAAACGTTGTTAGTTAATATTATTTAATAATATTATATTTGGCAGTATGTTAAGAGTTAAATGTATTAAACGTTGTTAGTTAATATTATTTAATAATATTATATTTGGCAGTATGTTAAGAGTTAAATGTATTAAACGTTGTTAGTTAATATTATTTAATAATATTATATTTGGCAGTATGTTAAGAGTTAAATGTATTAAATGTTGTTAGTTAATATTATTTAATAATGTTACATTTATAAATACCAATTAACATTACATAAAAAGGTATTTTAATATAAGTAGTGTTATGACTACATCAAATCTTGATTTTAAAGGTTATAGTCATGACCACATCATATCCACATATTATGTCATAATAATCTCATGATTTTTAAAAGGTCAGCTTTTAAATGTCACTGTTGTTAATCAAATTATGTTAGCTTTTCATTAAAATGTCTTCAGTAAGCCTGATCATTATATGATCAGCTTAAAATAGCAGGTACAGGAATAAAAAAATGTATCATTATTTACTCTCCCTCTACTGTTGTTGATTTGTGAAGTCATTTTTAAAGACTCTTCTTACAGATTTTTCTCTCTTAATTCTAAAATTCGTCAGTTCTACTGTTACTGGATCTTGTTACTTTAAATTATCATCACTGACAAACGAACAAGTCAGCCAGTGAGGAATGAAAATTTATTTTTATAATCCTAAATTATTTAGTGTGACCTTGAATGAAATGGGAAAAAAGATGAATTAATTAATAGAGCTCAGTAGGTTTAATGTATGATTGATGAGTTTCATTTCTGAACTGCACAATGACCGATGAAATGAACTGCTACTTTTTTATATAGTGTAAATAAAATATAACGCTATTTTCACTTAGTGTAAATGGCCGCTGCCATGATATCTTTATTGTTACAGTTATTGTCCTGGGTGTGAATGGGCCTTTACCCAATGAGTGTTTCAGAAAATCAAGAATTTCACGTCATGTTTCATAGAGTTGGCACTGAGCTTGCAGCAGATGTGTTATGATCCGTATGTCTGTGAAGGTTGTAGATGCGCGGCTGGTGTCGGTGTTTGACGCACGAGAGCTGGAGCTGGTGATCGCCGGAACGGCAGAGATCGATCTGGGAGATTGGAGGAACAACACCGAGTACAGAGGAGGTAATAAATGATCACTATATCTATGATATTACCGTCATGGTAGTGTCCAGAACTATGGTAAAACATAGTGAGAGCGTGGTATCAGTTTCTGATTTATTGCTGTAATATTATCCGCATGATAGACTGTGAGCTTCCACAGTGTTTATCATCCATACAGGTCACATTTTGAGTTTATTGGTTTTTCCCTCCAGGTTACCATGACAACCACATCGTGATTCGCTGGTTCTGGGCGGCAGTGGAGCGATTCAACAATGAGCAGAGACTCAGATTGCTCCAGGTGAGTGTTGGAAGAGAAATGTGAGCTCTTTTAATAAGACGGTGTACATACCCGACCCCGTGGCTGAATTGTCTCTGTTGTCTCAGTTTGTGACCGGGACGTCCAGTATCCCGTACGAAGGCTTCGCCGCCCTCAGGGGCAGCAACGGACCGCGTCGCTTCTGTGTAGAGAAATGGGGGAAAATCTCGTCTCTGCCCAGGTGATCTGCCTCTCGACACTAGATCCTGTTATAAAAGTTTGAAGGGGCCTTTATGACCCCATGAAATCATGTCTAGTCCATGTCTGTCTATAGATTCCGTAAACTTATACATAAACTTATATATATATATATATACACACACACACACACAAATGATATATCTTTTTTTTTTTAAACCTTACATTTATGCCATGTTTTATGGGATGTATAGGATTTATTTTTTACCCATTTACCACAAAAATACTGTACCCCTTTAGCTTGCATATATATATATATAATGATTTTATATTTATATTTTAATTTATATTTTAATGATGATCTAAATTAAATATGTTTCTGGATATTGATCTAGGTGTTAGAGGCAGAATTCTGCCATCTGCTGGTTAGAATAAAACCTGTAGGAACATTTTTAGAAATAAAGTGTTTTGACAATATATATCCAGCAGAGGGCCATAGACATCCATTCATTTTTTTGGATGTCGCTAACTGCTCCTATCACAATTTTTTTAATATATTTTGTGTATATATATATATATATATATATATATATATATATATATATATATATATATATATATATATATATATATATATATATATTGAATTGAAATGTGTTCTCTTTTTATCATATTTATACATGATTTTTATATATATTTAAACATTCTAAAATACATTAAAAACAGTATTTTTGTGAAATTTTTTGTTGTAGTTTGAGGTGTTTTGTAGCCTGTTTTTGCAATAATGCCACATAAATTTGCAAACATATAACTAAATGGCACTAAAAAAAATGTCATATTGTATTCACAAATTATTTATTTAAATAAACCAAATGTAACAAAAAAGAAATAAAAATTGTTAAAATAAGAAATGATTTAAAAATATGTAAATAATAGCAACAAGCAGAAATGAACAGGAGTTTTATGTGTGTATGCATGCATGTGCGTGTATGTGTATGTGTTTGTGTTAGGTCTCACCCCTTTATATCTGTATTTGTGGCTGATTTTGTTTGTCAAATTCTAAACAAATGCCGTCTGTTGTCATACCTGTTTGTGTGTGACACATCAGGACACAAATTTGTACAATGACATGGGTATGACATAGGTATTACAAGGAGGGGGTGACTTATGAGGACATTACCCCCATGCCCCCATTTTTCAAAAGGCTTATAAATTATACACAATGAGTTTTTGTGAGAAAGTAAAAATGTGCACAGTTTCCTGTGATGGGTAGGTTTAGGTGTAGGGTTGGTGTAAGGAGATAGAAAATACAGTTTGTACAGTATAAAAACCATTATGCCTATGGAATGTCCCAGTGTGTGTGTGTGTGTGTGTGTGTGTTGAATATATGCTCTAGTACCAGGCCTTCATTTCTGCCTGAAAATGTTCAGATTTATGCCAGATTTACTGATTTTATTGAAAAAATGAAAGAGGTGAACTCTTAATTTTTTTTGCTCTTTCCCATTCATTTTCAAAGACCATGAGTGTGACTTGTTTACATACCTTCAGTACATCTGAAGTATATAAATAAACAAAGAGATATATTATTTATTATTATAAATAATACACATTAAAAATAGAATGAAAAATAGATATAATTTAACTTTTTTGCCACCGATGTCATTGCTTATGTGATCCACAAGATGGCACAATCTGGCAATTCATAATACAGTCACTCAAAAATTGTGGATGTCATCATATATGATCAGAGAATGAACTGCGTGTTTATTTGTCCTTGTAGGGCTCACACATGTTTCAACCGTCTGGACCTCCCCCCGTATCCCTCCTTCTCCATGCTGTACGAGAAGATGCTGACGGCAGTGGAGGAGACCAGCACTTTCGGTTTGGAGTGAATGTTGACCTTTGCACTTTGAGCCGATCAAATACATTCTCGCAACATGTCTAGAAGAGCAAAGGAAGTAACAGACACCAGAAGCACTTAGACGTATATTTTGTACACCGTATCACTTAAACATACTTCCTCGGAAACGCGCAGAACTGATAGAAGTTCGGATGTTCTCTGAATGTTTCTCAGATGCAAACGTGATTTTTTTTTTTTTTTTTTTTTTCTGCCTGTGTGGCATCACAGCAAAAACTGATCGGCTCTGGATGCATTGAGGAGGACGTGACCAGCCAAATGCAAAGCTGAGTTACTTAAATGAGGAACAAAACAAACCCAAAGGACTTTGATATTCTCACTCTTTTTATCTGTTAAAAAAAAAAAAAAAAAACTTTTTTTACGGAGCATCAAAATGCAGCGTGAATGAACAAATATAGTGTTGTGAGCTTTTCCAGACGTCTCAGATCGCCTCAAGCAAGACACATGACAGCGCTGCCCTGTATATTGAATTGAAATGTGTGTTCTCTCTTCTTTTTATCATATTTATACACGAGTCCATGTCACATGTTTGGTTTGAAAGCGTATTCTGTCCAGCTGTCATGTCAGATTTGTGACACTTTTGAATGAATTTGGTTGTGCATGTGCTCTCTCACGCGACGTTTTCAAAGGGCATGTTATACTGACGCACTACAACATCATGAATGTGACCACTAAATGATAGAAAAAATGATGATTTTATGACCTTCTGGCCTTTCCGTTGTCCTCAGATAACAGTTTTATTTCTGATGACATTTTGAAAGAGAGAATGGTCACATATACCCACTCAACAAGTCAACATGAATTTAAAAATGGCTTATTTCATGGTGACTTTATTATTATTTCCATATCCTCATATAGCTTTAGTTTACATGAATGTTTGCTGATGTCAACGCAGCTTTCTTGAATGTTTTCCCCCCTTTTCCTTTTCATTTTTGTACTCGCTACTCTCGAGTCCGACCGTGTTTTCTTGTAGGATTTGAAACTGGAATATCAAGCCCACAAAAAACCATATCAATACATTCCAGACCTTTCCGTTTGCGTTCACTCAACCCAGCCTTTTATGAAACACTGCCGTGGCTGAGGAACGCTGGATTGTACTCTAGTTCTGAATGTTTTGTAACCTGAATTTTTGTGTAAGAAATTAATATCGCTTCCAGTGAAAACTGGCGTAGTTGAAACTGCCATGAGGTCCATCAAATTTTGGAATAGCAACAGAAGAAAAATACAAGCATATCCTCTTTGTCAATTCAATTTTGGTTGGCTAGGTCATTAATACAAACCTGATAGATTTTTGTTTTTTGTATTAAGGCTTTTTGCAGTGATATTTGTGCTGAATGTACCAAAGGTTTAGGGCTGCCGTAGACTGTCCCTACCCCACTTCTGTCTATGTTTTATTAGAAATTTTATTAAAACGAATATTAAAAGACAAATCTTTTTAATCACCCAATTTGACTTTTTAGAGTAGTTTTTTTTCACAATGCTGTTTTACACCTAAATATAAAGGAGCTATAAAATGTGTCCTCAATTCTGCTTTTTATTGTTGTTTGAAGATGAAAATGCATTGCTGATGTGGATGCAGTCTGTCTAATGTATGGTTTATCATCAGGCGACGTAATGGGATAGTTCAGCCAAAAATTTAATTTCTGTCCTTTATTCACCCTCATATCTCATGACTTAGAAAATCAAATCCAGCGTTTCCTGGGAAGAAAGAACATCATGTGGATTAAGACTTGAGGGTGAGTAAACCATGTCAGACTTTACATTTTTTGGCGAACCGTTCCTTTAAGGGTGTGTTCACACTTGTTATCCAGTTCTCTTGGTTTGTTTTGGTCCGAATCAAAACAACTAAATTATACATTTAGTCCTGGTTTGCTTAGCGTTCACACTGTCATTTTAACACTACACCGGATGTTGTCGCTCGCATCACAACAGCTAAAAGATGTCTACACTGTACGCGACCAAAGACAAGACGTATCGTTTTGAATGGAAGAAAGTGCAATGCGCAATATGGCGGAAAAAGTCCTGCCTTTTAAATAAGAGCCAATCGCTGATTTTTAAAGTCACGCGTCACTGCAGCGGCAGTTAGGAAACAGTCAGACTCACTTAGGACTGCGCATGAGCATTAGCTTGATCAAAGTCCCTTTAAGACAAGTCATTTCACTCGGCGGCCATCATGGGCATCCTTCAATCTCTTTGAATGGGGAAACATCAAATTCTCCAAAACTGTTCGCCAACCTTACGATTAAATTTCATATTTGAAATCACCAACGTAATCTAACAACAACCGGCTCATAAATTTAGTTTCTGAACACTCGAATCATGACAAAAAAAACGGTATTTTTCAGGCTGGATCAAGCTAGTGCGCATGCGCAGACCTAAATGCGCGTCTCTTCGGACTGTTTCTATAGAAACCGGTGATTCTAACGGCCGCTGAAGTGACGCGATGACTTTACCAATCGGCGATTGGCTCTTATTTAGAAGGCGGGACTTATATTGCGCGTTCAAAACAATACGAGTGACACGTCTTGTGTTATTCTAGGTGTATCCCAATTTGCGTACTTGTGCACTATTCTATGACGTTTTTAAGTATAAATAGTGTGAGAATTGCGTTCACACTGAAAATTCCAAAAAGAAAAAGTGCACTTACATACCCGGATGATGCACTAAATTAACGGAAAAAACGAAGTGTGGAATGTTGGACACTTCGTGCACTCAACTGTCGCAGCTTTAATTACATAGTGGAGGGGAAGGGAGGATCGGACTCCGTTATTAAATGACAAAATAACCTTATACAATTCACGCACTACATGGATGAGTGCATAGTGCACAAGTGCATAGTGTATAGTGCGTCATTTTGGACGCAACTATAGTCTTTGGCTTGATCCAGCCTGAAAAATATTTTTTTTTTTTTTTTTTTTTTGTTATGATTCGAGCGTTTAGAAACACAATTTATGAGACAGTTGTTGTCAGATTTCATTAGTGATGTCAAATATGAAAACTCAAACTGCTCCAAAAAGGTCCGCTTGTTGGGTGCACACCAAGGTTCACACTTATTCAAATGAACTGCATCAACAAAGAATCACACCAGATTTTTTTTTAATCGAACCAAGTCTGCCAAGTGTGAACACACCCTAAATGTATCCTGCCTTCCTAAAGACCAGAGGCTTCAGACTGAGATCAGCCTCCAGCTTTCTGCTGGTGTTCATTAAAAGAAAGCTGCTGCTTTTGACTTTATGTACAACTTCAATTTTGCACCGTTCACATGCTCTGAAATGATGAGTGACTGTTGACTGGATAACAGCTTTCAGAGCTCCACATGGGTTTTCTCTTTTTTGTTTCAGCAAAGATGATTGTATAAAGCTGTTTATCTCACAGAAAATGACTGAGTCTTCATTTCATACTGTGTGTGTGTGTGTGTGTTGTTGTTTGCATGTTGATTTTGTGTTGTTGATTGCTTATTCAGTAAAAAAAAAAAAAATTAGTAAAAATGCAATAATTTTAGTCAAACTGAAAAGTATAAACCATATCAAAATGTTATTTTATTTTTATTTCCATGCATTTTCTTCTTTTCTTTCTTTCTTTTTTGAAAATTCTTTCTTTTAACCCATTTAAATGCTAATTTTGCCAGCTAAGTGGACATTTATATGTGAAGGAAACTACATAATGGAAAAAATGGCTGTTTGTCTTCAAGACCCAAAAGAATGCTGAAAAAATATAAATACATAAACGCAATTATGAGAAAATGAGAATTTCAAAGTTTTTGAATCGGCTACTTAATTGAGCCTTGCTTTGATTTGGTTAATCAAAATATGATTTATGGTAAATAGTTGTAACTTATTTCCTTTTATAGAGTTTTTATCACAGAAAGGCAATTAAACACATACAGCAGCCATGCTAAAATATTCATATAATCAAAACAACAGCAACATGAACATATTTCTTTCAGATCTAGAAGCATTTTAAAGAAACCAAAATTAATAAATCCCTCAACATGATGCATGCATGTCCATTTGTGAACAGCAGATGGCAGACCACACTTATGGTTTAATTTCAGACGGTCTCCTACCAAAACAACATTAGTGACTGTCAAATGTCCATCCAATCTGAAATGATTATTAACCTCTGAATCTTACTTAGTGACCCCAGAACCGTGTTATAATACACTGCACAGAAGATGCACAATAATGTCAGATTTCAGGCAGATTTTCTGACAATATGGCAGTTAGAAGAATGAAAATAGATGCTAATTAGCACCTTCCACTGCAAAGCGCACACATCCACAACTGTGAGAGATGCAAGTCTTTGCTGCATGAAAGAGCGTGTTGATGCGGGGCGCTAGAAACGCTCTCGCCGTACAATCACACGGGCCTTGATTGCTGGTTGTGTGACTCCGGGCCCACCGCCTCTGTTCAATGAGGCAGTATTTTCAGGGTCCCTTAGAAACCTATTTCAGCTGTTTTATCTGTTCAGTAGTGCTTTGCTGACACTACCCATAAACCCTTGTGCTTTTAGTGTGACATGGACCATGCACTGTTTGTGTGTGTGTGTGTGTGTAAACTGAGTGGGGGTGACCCTGCTGTAACAGCTGGTGTGTAGGATCCCATGGGAATGTGATAAACTCATCTGATATATAATAATAAATCAGGAAGGTTACTCTTTTTCTTTTTTTTTTTCTTCTTCTTTTTGGACAAAATACTATGTTAAATGCAATCATTGGTATTGGATGCATCAGATGTGTGTGCACAGATTCACAATAATGGACGATTTTTTTCACTTGCCATTCTGTGCACTCTAATATCTCACAAATGTGCACGTGCAGATGCACACGCACAGACACACGGACATATTGAGTTATTGACCTTGAGGGAGTAAAAAAGCTCAAAGATTCCCTGCGAATAATTTTGGTCACAAGAATGTGCATATGGTATATCTTCCCCTGGGTTGAGGAAATGAGAAATCAAGACATTGAAAATCAAGATACTGAAGAAGATCAAATGTAATATTTAAAAAAACCTACATTGTTCAACTACAGATCAAAATGTTGTCAGAGATATGTCTTTTTAGATGCCTAAGTAAATCTAGATCTTGTCGTACTTGTACAATGTATTAAAGGTGCCTTAGAATTAAAAATTGAATTTACCTCGGCATAGCTGAATAACAAGAGTTCAGTACATGGAAAAGACATACAGTGAGTCTCAAACTCCATTGTTTCCTCCTTCTTATATAAATCTCATTTGTTTAAAAGACTTCTGAAGAACAGGCGAATCTCAACATAACACCGACTGTTACGTAACAGTCGGGATCATTAATATGTACGCCCCCAATATTTGCATATGCCAGCCCATGTTCCCAACATTATGAAAGGCATTACAAAAGGGCAGCCAGTAACGTCTGGATCTGTGCACAGCTGAATCATCAGACTAGGTAAGCAAGCAAGAACAACAGCGAAAAATGGCAGATGGAGCAATAATAACTGACATGATCCATGATAGCATGATATTTTTAGGGATATTTGTAAATTGTCTTTCTAAATGTTTTGTTAGCATGTTGCTAATGTACTGTTAAATGTGATTAAAGTTACCATCGTTTCTTACTGTATTCACGGAGACAAGAGAGCCGTCGCTATTTTCATTTTTTAAACACTTGCAGTCTGTATAATTCATAAACACAACTTCATTCTTTATAAATCTCTCCAACAGTGTGTAATGTTAGCTTTAGCCACAGAGCACTATCAAACTCATTCAGAATCAAATGTAAACGTCCAAATAAATACTATACTCACATGACCCGAAGCATGCATGCAGCATGCATGACGAACATCTTGTAAAGATCCATTTGAGGGTTATATTAGCTGTGTGAACTTTGTAAATTCACTGTATTATAGAGTCACGAGCTCGATGGGTAGGGAGCACGAGATTTAAAGGGCCAGCAGCCCCTGAATCGGTTCATAGTTAATGATGCCCCAAAATAGGCAGTTAAAAAAATTAATTAAAAAAAAAACCAATGGGGTATTTTGAGCTGAAAATTCACAGACACATTCAGGGGACACCTTAGACTTATATTACATCTTGTAAAAAAAAAACGTTTGATGGCACCTTTAACATTAAAAGACCAGAAGGTACCATGGTATTACTGTTTATGGATGCCTTGCAAATGAGTACTGTGGCAGTATCATAATAATACTATGGCACTAAAAGTCTATGTATTTAGAGTATTTAATCCAAAGAATAGGCTTGAGAACAGGATATATGGTGATCTATCATGGCACATGTTTAAAAAACTATGGTAATACCATGGTAGTATAGTGGTCACCATGATTTTCCCAAGTAAGCCATGTTCCTGGATCAACTTATTTAGTAGATTCTGGAACAACATTCCTGTTTGAAAAATTTTGTCCTAACCCTACCCATGAGTTATCCCTAAAATCAGAGGGAAATGATAGGTGAATAATACTGCTGTAGCACCAAATCCTGGTTGTAAGCCTAAACTTGACATAAACTGCAAACATGTTCACTGTACTATAGTACAAGTGACAATGTATCATGGACAATAATACTCTGGACAAGGACTGTAGGCCTATAGTATATAAAAATGAGAAAGTACAAAAATATACTACAAATATACTTTAATAAACCTATAATAATGATTTATAGCTGTCAGGAAGGAGTGCGCTGAAAATTGCACACATAAGGCATTCTGCCATGCGTGTCACATCATTACCATACGGAGAAAAGTAGCTAGGAGAAAAAGACACATGCAGTTTTATTTTATTTTTTTTTACCACTAGAGGGCCTTACTGGACAGGTGCATTCACGCCATTTTGTAATTACCATAACTGAACTGTAAAAAGCCTTCATGTGCTTGTAGAATTTATAATTACAACATGTAAACTTATAATATTCTGAGAGTGATGACTTGTATCACATGACCACTGCAGATTTAAGGTGTGTTCGACTTGAAGTGGCGCTGTGCAGACCAATGACCCATGACCATGTCGCCGGTTCACTTCACCTGTCAGTGGTCATATTATGCTTGATTGATGTATGTTAAATGTGGTAACCAGATATAACAAGAAGTGCCATGGTATTTTGCACAGTGACTGTGCTTTTGCCAAGTAGAACATGAACAACAACTTTGTTGGTCCAAGAACAACATGTTATTAACCATGTTAGATTTTAGGATTAGGGTTATAGTTATGGTTTATCTTAGGGCTTAAATAGCATTCTTAACTTGATAATTCATTTTAGTTTTAATATGCTTGTGGTTGATGTTTAAGACTATGTTTGTTTAATGTGGTGCTCCAGAACCAAGATCTTGAATCGTCCTGCTTGCCATTATCACTTTTCATATTGGTGACAATAAATGCCTTGAATATTGAACATTCCTTGTCGCTCCTTTCCAAATAGATGTTGAACGCTTACATATCTATTCAATCATGAGATTTATCTTGACATGGATAAACGTTTTTCTGAAAAGTACCCACTTATTGTGAACCATGGAAACAGACAGACACCAATTTTTCTCCATGTGACAATTTAGCAGCCACAGCTCACCAGACACATTATCATCACACATACAAAACACATCTGTCGTGAAGCTGACGTATAGCTCTGATGTGATCAGTTGCATTGTGGAGGACAGGAGTATGCATGATAAAATAATGAAACAGGAACAGTGAGGACCTTCATGGGTCTATTTTTACAGGCATGGCAGGAGGAAGTGGAATGGAAAGGCTATCTTGCATTATGCATGGCCCGAGAGAAAGAGAGGAGGAGAGGACAGAAAAAAAAAAAAAAAACAGCACTTCCTCTAGTGGGACAACAGACAAAAAAATGTTTTTATATTTAGTGTGTATGTATGTATATGTGCGTTTTATGATTTGTAAATTCTGAGGAAAGAAAATGCAGTAAAAATTAGGGCTGTCACAATTCCTCGATTAAAGGGGACCTATTATGCCCCTTTTCACAAGATGTAATATAAGACTCTGGTGTCTCCAGAATGTGCCTGTGAAGTTTCAGCTCAAAATCCCCCACAGATCATTTATTATACGATGTTGTAAATGCCCATTTTTGAGTGGAAGGAAAAACATGCTATTTTTGTGCATGTGTCTTTAAATGCAAATGAGCTGCTGCTCCCCGCCCCACTTTCCAGAAGAGGGCGGAGCCTGTACAACACCGTGCCTCAGATACTCTGGCAAAAACTAAGCATCTGTTTGGTTTTGATTATCATCTATATTGTTATCACCATCACGTGACATTACAGTTCTTCGTCATCATGAAAGTGTATTATTTGCATGCGTTTTAAAGTCATAAGTTTAATCTTCCGATATATGATTTTCTGAGCGCACACATCTGAAGCATGCGCACAGAAAGCTGGATGTCAGACGGGGCGTCCTGTGAGTATCAAACTAAGTTCTCTTTCACGTTATTGCACTTAAACTCAAAAACACACAAAGTTCACATAAACACAGTTGGTTATGTCTGTGAATGTAAACAGCAGGGAAAGAAATCGCATTAGATCTGTGTATTAAAGTGACAGTAGCGTAATATACAATACCTACTGCGGTATATGAATCAAACAACAACAGAAAATCACTCACTGCTCATGACTGAATAACTTTAGTAGCTTTAATAAGAATACATTTCTCACTTGAATGCTGCTGTTAAATGCTCTGGCGAGGAGATAAACATGGCGGACTGTGTTCAGCTCACTCAGGGGAGGAGCTAAGCCAATAGGGCGGAGTCAGTCAGCAGTAATGGGCGGGGCCTGTGTAATGTGACGTCACATTGCATAGAAACTGCAAACAGTTTATTCTGAGACACTACTTATGATTTATGAGGATTAAAAAAAGTGGGTGGATTCTTACCATTTATAGGGTGGTTGTGACGACACATTTATGTTTAAAACCAAGTAAAATTGAAGGTTGCATAACAGGTCCCTTTAAATTCGAGCACTTGATTTAAAAAAAAAAATCCTCGATTGCAAATAGCCCATGTCAAATAACCGGTAAAATACCGGAAGTGGCGCATTCCACAGATGAGGATCCATGATTTACCACAAAAAATTAATCGTCAAAATAATTGACTGATTACTCGATTACCAAAATAATCATTAGTGACAGCCCTGGAAAAAATATTAGATGTGCAATTGTTTGAACAAACTTTTTTTATTATTATTGTAATAATTTTATTGTGAATATGAATGATTTTGCCCATGCATGCAAAACATGCTGCAACAATCTAGGATGATCTGAGGGGTTTATGGTCTGTTGCTATGTGGTTGCTAAGAGTTCCGGATGGTTATTATCATCTTAACCAGTGCCAATAATAAACTGCAACAAAATTCTTTGCAGGTACAGAGAAGTTCAGGGAGTTTAAATTGTGACACCATGATAAAAGCACCACTGGGTGATAAGTAATGCATATCTGGTTTAGTCAAATGGAGGCTGATTTGAATAAAAATCTCTGCATGAAGTGTGTCTCTCATGAGCAGAGGCAGCGGGTTTGGATCTCTGGAGACAGGTGTTGACTAATGAGGAGCCCTTTTTCTGAATCCAGCCATGATGATTAAGTGTTAATTACAACAGGTCAGCTTGACACATTTCCAATAATTGGAAATATTTTGGGGCTTTTTGATTTGCAGCACAACACAAAAGAATGCATTAGCGTGTCTAATGAGATGTCTATTTAGCTCGCCACCATCCCTCTTGACTTTCTGGTGTCTCCTTCAAGGACTATTGAGAGTTGAAAGAGCTGAAAGCTTCATCGACCAACTGAGATAGAGTCGAACACACTGTCGAAATGTATTTTTTCTTGTTTTCATGACTCATGTTCAATACTTCATATGGAAGCCGCAGCCTCAAGTTTCCACCTCAGAGTACAACAAATTAACAATTGTGAATGTATCTCACAAATGTGAAATCTTGTTTCCGCCATTAAATAAAAAAAAAAAAAAAAGGTAATTGTGACTTTTTCTCGAAATGGCGAGATATAAACTCACAATTCTGACTTTTTTCTCAGAATTGCAAGATATGAACTCACAATTGTGTTATAATGTCCAATTGTGAGCAAAAAATAAGTTTTTTTTTCTCAGAATTGCGAGTTTATATCTCACAATTCTGAATTTATGACTTGCAATTGCATGTTATAAAGTCACACAGAAAAAAGTCAGAATTGCAAGTTTATATATCGCAATTCTGGCTTTATAACTCACAATTGTGTTTATATCTCGCAATTCTCAGAAAAAAAAGTCAGAATTGTGAGATATGAAGTTGCAATTACCTTTTTTTTTTAATTTTTTGACCATTTTTTGACAGTTGTGACACTTGCCTTTTAAGATCAATCATCTCAAACAGGAAGCAATCTACGGAAGAGGATTAGGGCCAAGCAATAATACAAAAATAAAACCATCTCGAGATTAAAGTTGTTAAATTTCGAGAAAAAAGTCGAGATAAAATGTTGAGAATAAAGTCATTAAATTACGAATTTGTTCTCATAATTTAACGACTTTTTTCTCGTAATTTAATTACTTTATTCTCATAATTTAATGACTATTTTCAACATTTTATCTCGACCTATTTCTCTAAATTTAACAAGTTTTTTCTCGTAATTTAACGAGTTTATTCTCAACATTTTATCTCGAAATTTAACAACTTTAATCTCGAGATGGTTTTATTTTTTTATTATTGCTTGGCCCTAATCCTCTTCCATAGCAATCAGTTTGAGGATGGAGAACTAAGCTTGTTTCCGCTATACGGAATAGAGCAATTTAAAAGATAATTGCAACTTTTTATCTTGTAAATTTTACTTTTTTTTTTTTTTAAATCTCGCAACTTTTTTTATCTCAGTTTTTTTATATCACGCAATTCTGAGAAGAAAGTCACAATTGCTGTTTATATCCCACAAATTCTGACTTTTTTTCTCAGAATTGCATGTTTATATCTCACAATTCAGACTTTATAACTTTATTACTCAGACTTCATAGCTTGTTTACTCATGGAACGTTTTGGAAGGTTTATTTCCATTTGAAATGCAAGTGTGGGCTGAATGATTGGGAAAGGAGTGTTATAAATGCTCACACTGTCCTTCATCCTCCATTTCAGCTCCTAATTTTCTCAAAAAAAACCCAAACAAACAAAGCACGCTTTTAATATTGTAATTTGAAACCCTGCCAGTGATGATTTATTTGTTTGTTGGGTTATTTGAATATTTATTGTTGGCCTTATTTTCTACATTACATTCTCTGAGCCAAATGAACAACACTTAAGTTTATTGTGACCCATACAGTGTTATTTTAGTATCATTGAGATATTATTATAGTTTTATTAGTATTTTGAATTAGTTTTAATTTTTATATTTTAATTTTAAAGTTTTAGTAATTTTGTTATGTATATATTTTAATATTTCTGTTTAGATTTTTATTACTTTTTATTAAGTGCATCAAGTTAAACTTAATGGAAATTAAGAAATGTGTATATATATATATATATATATATATATATATATATATATATATATATATATATATATATATATATATATATAATTTATTTATTTTTTCCCCAGTTAAAGGTGCAGTAAGTGACTTCTGAGAAACTGTTGAAAGTGGATCAGTCCGAGCTCAACACACTTGCTGACAATCAGCAGTAAGGGGCGTGTCCACTCATTATGGGGGAGGTACCTAGTTTGCATATCGTGTTTGTGGATTTGGGGGCGGAGCTATCAAAAAAGGGGTGGGATCCTTTTGGGTAGGGTCATGTTTGTTTTGGTGATTTCAAATATCAACAGAATTTCTCAGAAATCGCTTACTGCACCTTTAATGTTTATTTTTAAGTACTTAATGTTTTTTTTTAATGGCTAACTATAATTAATAATAATTAATAACTATAACTAAAATAACTAATAAAATAATTCTTGTCTCTGACATCTGTTTTTAAGAGCTTGTGAAAATTTGTTATATTTTGCGATTGATCTTGTTTCATGTTTATTTGGCATTTTATGTTCTATATAGCAGGTGGCCTTTTAGTTAGGAACAAAATAAATAAATAAATAAAAGCATAATCAGATTTGTTGGAAATTTTAACCCAAATGTAATCCTTTTTTATTTAGCATTGAGTAATTCTATACCAACCACTAATACAAAATACAAAAATTTTCTTTGATTTTACTATGGAATTGTCTGTAAATATTGTATATTTAAAGTAAATAATATTTTATGTAAAAATAATTAACAAAACAAGTACCAAACTGACATGTTTTTGGCCTTACCATGGTACAATGATGGTCTGACTAGAAATATACCAGTTAAATCATGGTCACCATGCGAAAAAACACTAATCTAATGCTTTAGTTATAGTCAAAGTGCTGCTTTAGTAATCATGTGATGATTGAATTACGCTCTCGTGTGAGTGAATCGAATGAATGAGGAATGAAAACGTTGAAGGTGGTAAATTCTAGTCTAAACCCTCTCAACCACCCCAATCTTGTTTATAATAAAGCTGTAGCGAGCAGCAAGATAAGCGGAGACGCTGAACTCTATTTCTAACTTGGCAGGCCTGTAAACACTGCCAAATGTGACAATAATGTCCCGTAACCATCGCCAGCTGCCTGCCAGATACCTGACAGCTCTCAATGATTCTGCTGTTTCTCCGCCAATAGGGTTTGTAAGGGCTGTCCCGCTGCATTAAGAGCTCTGAAGCTTCCAGATTCTTCTCCCGCTTTGAAAACGCACCCTTAGCGCCCGACTGACGACATCCAAGCCTTTCCAAAAGAAGCTTGTTTTGGTACTGCCAAGGAGCAGGAGCTAAATCTCACGTTTTTAAGAAGGTAGTGAGGTTTCTCAGAGTTTGATGCTTCGAAATCGTGAATCATCACCATTTATTGCTTCAAAGAATGAATGGGAAACCAAATAGTCAAATTCTGTACATGTACGCTTGGTCGGACAAGTGGTTGACACCTGAGAAATGCAATGTATTTGAAGAATAGGCCTGCATTTCATTCCAATCACACTGAGTTCTCAGTTAAAGGACTAATTCAATTAGGCTGGAGAAGAATTCACCCCTTTGTCTTGGTGCCTGGATGAATTAAGGTTTAAACAGACTTGATACGGACTGTCAGACCCCATTAGAAAACAGCAATCTGACAAAAAAGTGAGGGAGTAAGAGCTGAGAGCTACTAGTGCCAACGTTATTCAGGCTGTTGGTATAAATTAAACATTGACTGTACTCATACGACTGCCAGGACACAAACGCTCCACTGATTATATGCTGTCAGCGTGCGGCAAACACAGCCTGCAAAGTGAAGGTCAAACATGTCGGGTTTTTACATGAGAGAGGGAGAGACTTCACTCTGCTGTTTGATTGATGCCTCTCTTTCATCTGACATCACCTCGTTCCTTTTCACGCAGCTTTTCAAAATATGAAATGATAAAAGAGATGAGGACTGTATGACAAATTTGCCTATACCGTCCTCATATCATTTTGAGGTTAGAACTATTTTTTAGTAAAATAGCAACCGAAAAAGGACAGAAAATACATTTTCACAAGAAGTCTCTGGTGTCCCAAGAATGTGCCTGTGAAGTTTCAGCTCAAAATACCCCACAGATCATTTATTATAGCAAATTTGCCCCCATTTGGATGTGAGCAAAAACACACTGTTTTTGTGTGTGTCCCTTTAAATGCAAATGAGCTGCTGCTCCTCGCCCCCTTTCCAGAAGAGGGCGGAGCTTTAACAGCTGAACAACAACAAAGCTGGAGAATCTCACGCAGCCAAAATGAGGATTGTCAGTAACGGTGTTCAGCCTTACATTGTTCAAACCGGAGTCGACACTAATGGAGAGACTCAGGAAGAAGTTACAACTTTTAGACGTTTCTGAATGGTTAGTGGATAAATTTATGTAGTTGCTGTGGAGTTGATTCAACTCATCCACTAGCATGTGCCGTCATGTTAATCTTTTGTGCAAATCCAGCTCTGAATTGACCCTCGTTTGTGAAGCAGTCCGGTGTAAAATGACGGCATGACAACAACACTCTACTACAACAACTCTTCCTCTTCTCTAAAGCAGCCCAACATGGCCTCACCCCCTTTGTTGCGTGTTCTCGGGGGCGGGGTTTATGTAAATTTTAGGGTAAGTGATGCCACCAACCCAGGAAAAAGCTCAATGTAGTCCCTACCAGACATTTGTTGTAGTCCTTAAAAAGTGATTTCTGTAAAAGAAAATATCTCCCTTTGCATTGAACTTTGAGCGTCGTAACTTTGCAGATGTTGTTTATGATCAAACAGCAACATTACACACACATGCCCGAGAGGCGTTTCAAAGATGGCTGCTGAGTGAAATGACTTGTCTTAAAGGGACTTTGATTTAGTTCACCTTTTACTCACCCTCAAGTTGTTCAGAATCTGAATGATGTTCTTATTTCTGTTGAACATAAAGGAAGATATTTTGAGGAATGCTGGTAACAAAACAGTTGCTGTACCCCATTGACTTCCATAGTATAGAAAAAAAATACTATGGTATTCAATGGGGACCAGAAACTGTTTGGTTACCAGCATTCCTCAAAATATCTGCTTTTGTGTTCAGCACAAGAAAAAAATTCATACAGGCTCCGAACAACCTGAGGGTGAGTAAATGGTGACAGAATGTTTATTTTTGGGTGAACTATCCCTTTAAAGGTAGGGTAGGCAATTTGTTTTATAAACACTTTTTGTTATACTAGTTGAAAATCTCTTCACACCCTGATAGTAATCAATAACAGAAGTGGTCTAAATATTAAAACGTACAGTACAGTCCAAAAGTTTGGAACCACTAAGATTTTTAATGTTTTTAAAAGAAGTTTCGTCTGCTCACCAAGGCTACATTTATTTAATTAAAAATACAGTAAAAACAGTAATATTGTGAAATATTATTACAATTTAAAATAACTGTGTACTATTTAAATATATTTGATAAAGTAATTTATTCCTGTGACGCAAAGCTGAATTTTCAGCATCATTACTCCAGTCTTCAGTGTCACATGATCCTTCAGAAATCATTCTAATATGCTGATTTTCTGCTCAAGAAACATTTATGATTATTTTCAATGTTGAAAACAGTTGTGTACTTTTTTTTTTCAGGATTCCTTGATGAATAGAAAGTTCAAAAGAACAGCATTTATCTGAAATACAAAGCTTCTGTAGCATTATACACTACCGTTCAAAAGTTTGGGGTCAGTAAGAATTTTTATTTTTATGTTTTTGAAAAGAAATTAAAGAAATGAATACTTTTATTCAGCAAGGATGCATTAAATCAATCAAAAGTGGCAGTAAAGACATTTATAATGTTACAAAAGATTAGATTTCAGATAAACACTGTTCTTTTGAACTTTCTATTCATCAAATAATCCTGAAAAAAAATATTGTACACAAATATTTTGTACAATTGTACACATTAAATGTTTCTTGAGCAGCAGATCAGCATATTAGAATGATTTCTGAAGGATCATGTGACACTGAAGACTGGAGTAATGATGCTGAAAATTCAGCTTTGCATCACAGGAATAAATTACTTTGTGAAATATATTCAAATAGAAAAGAGTTATTTTAAATTGTAATAATATTTCACAATATTACTGTTTTTACTGTATTAAATAAATGTAGCCTCGGTGAGCAGACAAAACTTCTTTTAAAAACATTAAAAATCTTAGTGGTTCCAAACTTTTGGACTGTACTGTAAATATATCTTCTGTGGAAGTTTTAGGACCAAAAAATGCTCCAATCATTGCATTCTGTTTATGTGTTTCTATGTCAACACTATCAACAGCGAAATTAATCTGCAGCAGTCATGTGGTACAAGTAAGAGCTATGTAAGTTGTTTACATTCATAATTATTGTAATGTTATGTGCTTTGAGACATGAGGTAATTTAATGGCATATCTCTTTTAGTGACACTTTGCAGACTCTGCTGTGTGCGTTCATGTTTTGAAGGAGGCGTGGCTTTGCTATTGCTAGCCTCTCTGAAATTGCCTACCCTACCTTTAACTCGCGTGCACGTTCCAGAAATCTTGTGACTGACTCGTTAAAAACTCCATATGATTCATTAAAGAAACACCAGCACACACAGCAAAGTTTCTTTAAAGTATTGATCTTTTTTATCATAGGCTGGTGCCCTGAACATTGAGGGATGCTTGTTTCATCGTGAGGTCAGATTTCTTCTGTGCTAGAAAAGCATTACGCCATCACTGTATATGTGTGATATGATGAGATGTGAAATCGGAGAACAGGTCAGTGCAGATATAGGGCAATGTGTATTTCTCTGTGCGTGTGTGGGTGCTGACATTTGATCGTGATGAATTTTAAAGCGGGATCAAGGGGTAGTGACAGTCTAGGGCAGTTCATTGAGACAGCGGTGGGAGGTATCGGTGCTTTATATGTATATGCAGGACCGCACTGAATCACAGAGCAGGATCAAAAGTCCTTGGGGATGAAGGACAGTGTGTTTAGTCTATGCAGTCAGTGTGGGGTATGTTTTTATGTATGTGTGATGATCAAAGCAGTGGTTATGAAACCCCGCCCCCTCTCGGCCAGGCCAGTGAACCTCCAGCTGCTGCCATCATATTGAGAGCATTAAGTAAGAAAGTGTTAGTTCACCCAAAAATGAAAATTGTGTAATCATTTACTCACCCTCATGTCGTTCCAAACCTGTAAGACATTTGTTCATCTTCGGAACACAAATGAAGATATTTTTAATGAAGCTTTCTGAGAGATTTCTGTCCCTGCACTGACAGCTACGCAACTACCATTTTCAAGCACCAGAAATATAGTAAAGACATCATTAAAGTTGTCCATGTGACTCCAGTGGTTTAACCTCAATTTTATGAAGTGAAGCAAGTGCTTTGTTTATGGGTTTGGAATGACATGCAGGAGAATAAATGATGGCAGAATTTTATATTTGAGTGAATGTGGCGAGCAGGGCAGGTGAGAGCCGCGAGGGAATGGCGGAAGGCCAGTGACACGAGAGATAATGAGCTCCACCTGCGAGGAACACCGGCCTTGAGTCTCTCACGGAGGAGCTCCGGAAGCATAAAAGGAGGAGCGGTGACAGTGAAGGACGAGAGAGGACCAGGCCTGGATATTATTTTATGTTTTATTATGTTTGTGTGGCCGGCAGACGTCCGTGAGGGTCCAGCATTACTTTAGTTTTGTATTTGTTTATTTTGGTATTAAAGTTATGTTTAACGTTCACCGGTTCCCGCCTCCTTCTTCCTTATCTACGAACTTTGTTACAGTGAACTATCCCTTTAAAATTTCCACACTGTAGATATAGCCCACAATTTAGTCTCATAGAAAAAGATGCATATCCTTTGCACACTTATGGCTTAGTTTTAGGCTAAATTGTTGAGAATGCGCATTTACACTTGCATTAAAAATGCCTACAAGTTTGGAGAATCTGAAGAAAACATGCCCAGGTTAAATTTCACAAGGCAATGAAAGAAAACACATATTTAGTTTAAAGAAGCTTTTTTAAATTAAAAACAATAGACCAAGAATGCTTTTTGCATGGTGACATTATTTTCAGGACATTTATGTCCTTAGTTTTACTTTATACATTATTATTATTATTGTAATAATCATTATTCTTAATCGTAATTAATTTTATTGCAATATACAGTAACATTTTCTGAATTACAATAAAAAAACTAAGATTAAAGACATTTGTCAGGTTTTTGTCTTTAAAACACTCTTAATTTCTTACACATCTCATCTTAAGCTTTGGTTTGGAATTTAATTAAAATGCTTCACATGTTTTATTACTTGCTTTATATATATATATATATATATATATATATACAGTTTATATTATATATATATATATATATATATATATATATATATATATATATATATATATACACACTCACAATTGTTATAAAAATGTCACAATGCAAAAATATTTTTTGTTGTGAAATATGTAAATGTTGTGGTTTGTGACATTCACCTATTACTTATGAAACATGTTTATTTTAAGCTCACGCGCTGCAGTTTCAAAGTGTGTAACATGTTTTTGCAGTTCTTGTTGCATTTACACAGCTTTAACCAGTAGATGTCCTCAGCATGCTATGTTTTGAGTGAATAGCTAGTGTAATCGATCTAATCTAACAGTGAATTTAGCTGAAGAAGTCAATATAGTGGAATAAAAACAACGCCTAGTCTTTTTCACTGCAACTTCAAAGGAAGCAAGACAATGTTGTCGAAACTAGCGCTGGATACCTGAGGTACTTCTATGTTACACTGTTTGCTAGCTTGGCATTATGATTTTATTGTTAGGCTAATACTTCTCAGCATTTATCCCGAGGGTATGACCGATTGTTTTCCATATATCCATTTTCTTTAAAGTTTCCTTGTAAAGGGAGTTTGACTTGTCAAACAGTGGTGGCTTTTTTCAGGACCTCAGGGATGTACTTCTCTGCAACCACAATGTTGTCTGCCCACGAGCCCTTAAATTAAAATGGATTCTGATTGGCTGTCAGGTATTTATCGTTCAGCAGCTGAAAAAAAAAAAAAAAAAAAAACATTCTGAAAGTGATCCCAATGACATCGTTCCTCTATATCGTTATCGTTATTGTTAGAGCTGTGGTGTGGACAATGCTATTCTTTTATATATAAAGAATGATTTTTAGAACTATTTCTTTATCGTTATCTTTATAGTTATCGTTCTTGGTGTGAACTGGCCTTAAGACTAAAAAAAAAAAAAAAATGTAATGTTACTTTCAGTTTCTTTATAATTAATTGTGAAATTTACTAGCAAATTCTTAGTGAAATTTGTTTCTATACCCTTTTTTTAAGTGCACATTACAAGATATGACTGAATTAAAAAGAGCCCAAACGTCTCAAAGCAAACATCTTCAGAGTACAATTAAAGCAAACTCCACAACTGGGTTGCCTCGTGTTATCTCTCCAGTCACTGTCTTTGATCAGCGCATCCCCCAGTAAAGCCCCAGAGCTGCTCTCCTCTGTCATTTTCTCCCCTTACACATCCTCCACCCCCTCTCCCCCTGCTTCTAGGAAATATTTCTCCCGGGACTGTCTTTGTTTAAAGCAAATAGGCAGAATCCAAGCCAAAAGCAGAATGTGAGCGCTTCCATTCATATACATGTACTGCTCCTTGTTCTGAGGCCAAGAGCTGACTAAGCCAAGGTAATGCTGAGTAAATCTTTTACATCCAACCTGCTGCTATTTGAAAACAAGAATAGAAGATTATTATTCATTTTGCTCTTATACATAAACATATATTTAATATGCAATTTTTTGGCGTGATTTAAATGGAAATAAAGCACATTTCCTTATCAAATTCTCATGACCATAATTTATTTTATAAAACAGTTAGTTCCATTCCTTGATTCAGATCAATAGCTGTGTTCTATCAAAGTCCCTTTGACTTTGGCAATTGGCTCTTATTTAGAAAGCGGGACTTATTCCGCCATATTACGCGTTGAACTGCATGGCTATGACCGCTTCACCCAATGTGAGTGTACTGTTATCACTGCAACACCCTTAGCAACCATCCTTAGAAACATAAACAATCAATATAGTTCCATGTATTATGTATTTCAGCATTCAGAGTTCAGTATTTGCGGAGGGAATATTGTATTTAACAGTTTTCTGTTTCAGGTATTATACTGTATGTCCATCAATTTACACTATAATGATGCTTGCAAACTCACGCTGTGCCGCGAATCGGTCTGTTTTAAACTAAAAAATGGAAAACAGATGTTTTTTTTTTCATGCTGAGGATAAGCAAAAGGCCATCCAATTAATTAGCGATAGAGTCCCACCCAAGAGGCAACCTCCCCCATTTTCTCTTGAAGCCAAAATAGAAGTGAATTAAACTTCAATTCATCGACTGGCCGCTAGGGACAGGCTCCAAAAGAGAGCAGAATCTCATTGACCCCCATGTTAAAATGCCCAACTTTACAGCAGAAAAAAACCTGTTTACAGCTGGTACAAATTGTGGTTTTGGCCTATACTGCTATTTTTGCCCTTCATGACAACTATTAGGGGGGTGAATTTTTTTATAACTCATCCATTTAGATTATATTAAGCCTTAAAGTTCTGCATAATTCAGGGCGTGGTCACTTGAGTGACAGGTTGAGTGCACGAGTGCATTTTGAAAAAATTATTCTTTGGATGCAGGCTCATTTGTTTCTGAGATATATACGATCATATACAGTTTTACAACTTAAACACTGCTCAGGTTGCATCATCTCTTGAAGAACGATGATGAAGAGCAGCTCATTCAGAAGAAATGTGATGCAAATAATGGATATATCAATATTTCATGGATTTAATGCTTTTGTGGACAAAAAGTACTGTTTTTTGTTTTTCAATTGACACTCATGGACATTTTACCCATTTGATTTTGCGTGTTGTCATTTGCACACAATTACTGGTGCTGGAGCATCTTTATCGTAAAACAGACACCGATAGATTGACAGTAAACATTTCGAACTTTCAAATGATGTAACTTATCTTTACTAATATTTTAGATAGTATCTAAGATAGATAGATAGCTCCTGCTAACATGGTCACGTCGCGCTAGGCGGGCGTGGTTTCAGCAACCAGGCATGTCAGTTCCAACCACGTCCCGCCTCTTTACCCATTTTCAGTTATCCGAGAGTGATGTGCGGTGACGCGCTGCTAAGATGGCAGCGGCTTCATTTTCGCTTCAAAAATGCTCTTCAGAAATCTACCGGTGACGTTGCGGACACTATGGTCCCGCCCCCTACATTTTTTTCTTGTTCGATAAGCCGTTTCACTCGGACTTACACCACAATAGAGAAGAAAAAATGATCAAAACCTTCATTTCATGCTGCCTTTAAATCTTTTCTTTCCAGTTTATTTATTATAGTAATGAGAATGAGATTGTTTTGCACTAAGGTAATGAGAACTGGGGTTCAAATTGCACTTAATGGAACTAATGCTGTAATGGTCCTAACATAGTCTTAATTTTCACAAAGCAAGATATAATTTATTATTCTCATTCTCTTTCTTTTGATTTTGGGGTGAAAGATGACCAGGATGTGATCTTTGTGCAATTCACCATTTAAGTGAAATGAACGTCATATTCAGAGATTTTTCTCTATTGCAAATGGATTCCCAGTCCCCAAAGCACTCTAGACATGAGCCATCATGTCAGTATAATTGTAAAATGATAGGCAATAAGTCAGACAGATACAAGTGAATGAATCGTAAGATGAGGGTGCCCGTTTCAATTATGTACATTAGTTATAGATGAGGAATCTTTTGGGAATAACCCATACCGAATACATTTGCAGAATTAATACACTGTGCAAGGCCATTTTCTTGTACGTAATTGCACCCTAATTATCCATTAGTTATTGAATTACCCTTTTATCTGTTTGTCATGGGCAAAGGCTTAATAAATGGAAGAGAAATCATCAACTTGGTTATCAACGCTCCAAATTTGCAACACAGAGAGCGAGGGAAAATACAGAGAGAGAGATGAAGAGAGACTAGCAGAAAAAGATGGAGACAGATGGGAAGAGATAGTGAGGCATAGATGGAGAGACAGAGAGAAAGACACATACATATATTCATGAGCATCTTCGGGTTGTAATTAAGAATCAAATAGCTACAAGGAAGCCATTAGTTTAGTAAGTGTAAGGACTGCGAAAGTAACTCAGAAGATTTTTGCTTTTCTTTCTCTCTGATGATGCACAACAATCTGGGAAATTCATTTGCAAATTATTTCAACTATGAATTGAACTATTGTTTTTTGAATTGTGGATGTGGATTGAGTTTAAATGTAGAGAACTGAAACAGAAACAGAATTCAAAACCACACACACAGACATATATATAATACACATATACGTGATATAAAGTCAGAATTGCATGATATAAGGTCAGAACTGCAAGTTATAAAGTCAGAATCGTGTGAAATAAATTCAGAATTGCGTGATATAAAGTCAGAATTGCGAGTTATGAAGTCAGAATTACATTATAAAGTCAGAATTGTGTGAAATAAATTCAGAATTGCGTGATATAAAGTCAGAATTGCGAGTTATGAAGTCAGAATTACATTATAAAGTCAGAATTGTGTGAAATAAATTCAGAATTGCATGATATAAAGTCAGTTGTGAGGAAAAAAAAAAAAAAAATTCGCAATTATCCATTTTATTTTTTTATTTAGTAAGGGAAACAAGCTTCCATTGGTTTTGCATCTAAATCTAAATCTAATTCTAAAATTATTTTTCTCTACTCCAATTCTCAACTCATTTCTAGTGAACTAACATGCTGTGGACACTAAATGGCTTGCCTGAGGTAAATGTGATGCTACGTGAGATATTATTCTCAAGCTGTTTTATTGATGTCTTTCCACGGCTGAAACCCTGGTTGAGACATTAAACGTAAACATATCTATACATATATCTATACATGTTCTTCTACTGTGCTTTTTTCCTGTTGTTGCATTACTGTGCGCGCCCCCTTCTGGATTGGAGCGTGGATCACCTGTACACACACACACACATTTTTTTTAAATAGTATTTTAGATCAATGCTGTATTTCATCAGGATATTCAGTAGGATATTCAAGCTTGATGTTTCTCCACTGCTGACCATATAATGTTTTACTGTTTTGTTGTAAGATGATAAATTAATATCAAGGCAATTACTGCATTTTACGTGCACGTCTCTGCCAACACAACCCTGCTAAACAAGTTAATCACCATATGCAGTAACTTGAGTCAATGATGCCATTGTATTGCTCAAAAGTGAATATTTATCATTAATTGTGTATATTAAATCTCTTCAGGTGCAACTCCATGTGGATTTCCATGCTTCCAAGTTTGAAATCCAACATTAAAAAATGTAGGTATAATTTGAAACCAATCCTAATTTCTAATTGGATAAACTGTAATTCCGGACCTGAATGCAGCCAGCAGGATTTTAGTGGATTCTTAGTGGATTGTTACTTTTTGGTTTAGATTATGATTCCATCAGCAATACTATACATTCCTTTATGGAATGAACTCTGGGTGTTCTATAGAACTTTTCAAAGACATTCTGACTTCAACTTTGGGCCGTTTAGAAAGGGTTTAAAATAAAAAGGAGACTACAATATCAATAAGATTCTACCATTTATTACACATAATGACATTCTTAAATAAAAATGCTTCACTTAACAGTTCTTGCATAGATATATTACAATACCAATTTAAAAAAGAATTATGAAACAAACCAGTAACAAAAATAAACTCTTTTCCTTTTTCCTTAATAAAGAACATTGTCATACTAACATCATATAATACAAATAATATATGCAAACACTTTTTACAGCAAATAAAACAAAAAATAAAAATAAAAAACGGCATAAATATTAGGAGCAAAGTGGAAAGCATGAAATGTCTGCAAAAAGCAGAGGAATCGGAAACGGATTTCATTTACAGCAGGAAGTGTGGAAAAAAAGCCTTTAACCGGAAAACTATACGCTACGAGTGCAACAAACATCGGAAATCACTCTATTAGCTTCATACCATCCATTTGGAAGCTTTTAGCACAGCGTTTTGAGCAATAGAAGGGCACAAAAAAACCAATGCGTTAGATGGCTAGTGAACGAATGGAGTCCAGCTGCTAACATGAATGTACAGACAATCCAAAAACAATGTACAGACCTCTAAAACAGACTAATCGTAGTATTACGAGATATGAAATGCATTCAAACTCCTAATTTAGTGTTCCCTGCATGTGTAGTAGTGTCTCAGCTCGTGCCAGAACTTTAGGATGTAAATTTTACATTGTAGAATGTAAAAGTGTACCTGCGAGTGTGCATCGGTAATTACAAATAATTGCATTATCCCACAGCAAAAAGGTCAGTAAGTTGTCTGTGCCATTTAAAAGCTGTTTAAGTGGGTAACATACAAGGTTTATACACACTTGAGAAAAACGAAAGACAGTGCACATAAAACAAGCCCCAAAAAAGCTTCTCTGTGGGGCTTCACGGGACCATTAAGACAAACTCATTAGCTAGTTTTTTTTGCCAAGGTAACATCCCTAATTGGTCCTGCTGGAGGGTGTTAAAAAGGATTTTAAGGGAAAGGTGCACTTAGAGTGAACAAATGGTCAGAAGTCCACAAGGAAAACTACTAGTAAACATCATGTGTCATGATTCACAGAGTGCGATAACTTGACAAGCTCAATGAGAAGTATAGTACAAGACTCGTGATGAAACACTCTTTCTTTCCATTAGCAGAAATTAAGGTACACTGTGAATCCTCACAAAACCTGACATGGTCATATTACACCCCAAAATTAAGAATATTTAACATTGTGAAATTTTCATGATAATTAAACACATTTAACTTGTTTTAACTTTTGTTCTCATGAACAAAATGATAAAAAAAATACAGTAACATGATGGATGCATTTTGGGCAAATATAGTGGCGAAAAGTTAGTGGCTGCATTTATTTGAACAAAAATACTGTAATAATTTGATTAAAAGTTTTCATATTAGAATGATTTCTGAAGGATCATGTGACACTGAAGACTGGAGTAATGATGCTGAAAATTCAGCTTTGATCACATGAATAAATTATATTTTAAAATATTTTCAAATAAATCAATTTTACTTTTTTTTCCTCAGAATTGTGAGATATAAACACGCAATTGCGAGTTATAAAGTCAGAATTGCATGATATATGTCTCGCAAATTTATATATCCCACAACTTTTATATCTCGCAATTCTAAGAAAATAAGTCAAATTGCGAGATATAAACTCGCAATT
This sequence comes from Chanodichthys erythropterus, assembly GCF_024489055.1. Lineage (NCBI taxonomy): Eukaryota > Metazoa > Chordata > Actinopteri > Cypriniformes > Xenocyprididae > Chanodichthys > Chanodichthys erythropterus. The sequence goes on along the minus strand of NC_090232.1, from coordinate 4,576,270 downwards.
GCGAGAAAAAAAGTCACAATTATCTTTTTTTTGTTGATTCTGTGGTGGAAACAAGCTTCCATATAATAGAGTGATCTGTATCACAAATATAATTTCTTATTTCTTTTGGTTTTTGAGGTGAAATATGATCCAGCATTTTTTTTAAAAAAGGTTTTGTGATATTCACTCATACATTTTATTTCTCGTATGCGTTTATCCTTCTCGTGACAGACTCCCGTTGAAAAATGTGACAAAACAATGCTTTACGTCCAAGTCTGCAGAGCCCATTATCATGAATTTCCTCAACCACAAATTTAGAAGATAAATGGTAACATTTCAGATGCAGTCTTAAACCCTCTATGAAAAGCAAGTTTCTTGCACTAGATTTTAGCCAGAAACCTGTCTCTTGAGGACACTGGATGCGAGCAGCTCTGCTCTGGATTCCAGTGACCTTGTGTCTTTGTTATTTTTCATGGAGCTAATGTGGCCAGGGAGGGAGGTAAGCTGATACCCGGCTACATGGTGAAATCGACTGTGTCGGGCGGTTGCGATAAGATCTCCCGGTCAGCACAAGTGTGGCATGTGACCCCCAGTGCGGTCCTACTTCGTTCCGCCCCATTGAGGGGGCGGCCAGCGCTGGCCGCTGCCGGGAGAGCCCAATTCCTTTCTCATTACCCATACTGCTGTTCTGTCACACATGCCTCCCTGTTGGTCTGTGTTAGACAAGTGAGTGAGAAGAAGGAACTGACAGGTGACCAGACGGCTTGAACAAGACATGAATATCCTTGTCCATCACCTATTTCTTGGGTGAAATGAACCAGATGGTGTTTATTTATTTATTTATTTGATCTATAAAGATATGGTTAAAATTGTTTTGCGCAATAAAAAAATGACTATGCAGATGTTTAACTGTCTAAAATGAAATTGATTTAGAAGTCTTTGAACAAGCCAAAGCATCAATATGAGCATCTTGATGTTTATATACAGTATGGGTAGTATGCAATAGCTAAAAATAAATAAAATCTAGGTTTGTTGCGCTCATTTTATACATCTGGGCCTCTGAGTTTGATCATACAAATGTGGTTTACACCACAACACGCACAAAACCGGGAAAAAAGGGATAGTTCACGCAAAAATTAAAATTTGGTCATAATTCACTTGCCCTCATGTCAGGTCCAAAACTGTATGACTTTCTTTTAGCAGAATGTTATATATTCGTTATTATGTTAATTATGCTGCTCCAAAAAAAAAAAAAAAAAAAAAAAGACCAAAGTTAGTCCGTACTTCGGAGCCCCGCACATGGCATGCAGGAAAAAAATTTAAATAATATTATATATATATATATATGTATATATATATATATATATATATATATATATATATATATATATATATATATATATATATATATATATATATATATATATATATATATATATATATATATATATATATATATATATATATGTATATTAGTGATCATGAATTGTCAATTTGTTCCCACGACTTACTAATATGTCAACACATTTTTGTAAATTTGTTTTAAGTAAATCTTACACACTATATAATACATTTCCTTGTTTTAGTTACATCAAAATGAGGGAACAAATTAGTTCAACATGGCCACAATTTACTAAAATGAGGGATCAAATTAATAAGCCGTGGGAACGAATTCTTAATTTGTGGCTACGATTTAACTAAAAGAGTGAACAAATTAGTTATGCAAACGGAATGCAAACGCATTGACAAATAATTTTTCCTCCATAAGTCCCTTTAGGGGCCCCGTAATTAGTAAATCGTGGCCATGATTCAATAAAACGAGAAAAATTCTTAATTCATGGTCACGATATACATCTATTTTTGTCCGCAAGTCATGTGCGGTGCTCCGTACCATAAAACTTACATTTTAAGAAAAATCTGAAATATTACATATTATAGCTTTGAAAGATTTTCATGCAAACTTCATGCATGAAGATACGTCAATGATTTCTCAAAGCCTGTGGTTTTTGCATGTCTTGTAATTATTTGTGTATGTGCAAGTTTGAATATGTGAGAATGAGATTCAGAGCTACTGCAGAAAGTAAGATTGTTGTGAATAACAGGTTAAATTTTGGTCTGTTTTATACATTGAAGTCTTGAAATTTAGTCACATTGACCCATTCCTGTGTTGTATTGTAGGTAAAAAGAGCACTATTCTTCAAAACATCTTTTGCCTTCCATTGAAGAAAGAGAGTCATACAGGTTTGGAAAGACTCAAGGGTGAGCAAACAATGACAGATTTTTCATTTTATGCAAGCTATTCCTTCATCAACAAGCCTTTGTGTAGATCTTTATGCATGAGCCAGAGTGGGATCTATCTTCAGCAGATCAGGCCTTTCAGTGGTCTGAATGATTGCATAAGTGCAGGGCCGTCCACAATCAAACAACCTTACATTCAGGAACACTCTCCATCCCACACTTGATTGTACGTTGTAATTTAAACCTCACTTTAACTATACGTTTTTCACACTGTACAGCCATTTTTACCAGGAACGCAAGGCAGACAGATATGTAATGTTAAGAAAAAAAAAAACCCATCACAAAGTTTAAACATGTAGATGTCACCTGCATGCATCTTTCTTATGACGCTTTCATCTGTCCAAACTAAAATAACTGTGTGTCCAGACCATTTTTCGGGACATACTGTGATGGATTTACAAAATCTAAACTTTGTGATCGCAAATCTCTGCCTTGAATGGTGGAAGTCATTATTCTGTTGTGAAGTCCGCAGATAAACCATGGTGCTTTTCTCATTTCATGCTAGTCCTAGAAATCCCGAAGGAACCCAAGTTTATGGGATAACGTTTCATGGGTCATAAATAATGTTGAGGAATGCTCAAAACGTGTGCAACAACAACATTGCTCTTCTTCTTTTTTTTTTTTTAGCCACTAAAAGTTTGCTTTTCTATAGAAATGAAGTCCACCTCAGATGCGGTCTGTGCCAGTGCAGAATCCACTACTCTTCACTTGTGCATATGGCAGTTTTTTTGGTCCATTTTTATTTATTTTTCTTTTTCTATTTTGTACACATCCACAGGAGAAAAGCAAAAAAGAAGTCTTCTGAATTATATAACATAGTCATCATTCAAAAAGATCTCTTCCTTATTTTTTTTTTCCTTTATAAAAAGTCTCAAAGTGTCGCTGCGCAGCTGTTGGTTGGCAGGGAGGGACGTGAAAGAGAGAGATTTGTCCATCTACGAAGAAGGTGAGAGAGTTTTTCCTCCACTGCCCCCCAGTCAGATTCACATTTGAGCGATGGTCGATTCCACTTGGTCGCCTCTCACCTTTGAAATCCAGATTTCTCCGGATGGACGTTCCACTTTAGATCTCGGCTGTGGCTTGGCAGGATCAAAGCAGAAAGATAATCCTTGCTCAAAATGGGGGAGAGAAAAAAAATCCATCTCTTTGGATTGACGTCCTATCGCTACGATATTCTCCAAAGGTTCTCGAGGAGATGCATTCAGGACACGTCCCGCACGGTGCAGTAAATCAAATCAGGTAGCTTTTGTCAGTTTGTGCCAATATGCGTAAGACATACTTTAAGTAACATCGACTAAAACATTAAATGGATCTCGAGGACGAAGGAACGCAATAATAGTAGTAACTAAATCGAGTCATTGATGTTTTGAGTATCACGCAAATACCTACTGAAGCACATTGTCTTGGAGTGACATAAGCTGTCGTACCACCTTCTCAGATCTGTAGACCTCTGATTTTACGTCCTTATGGTCAGAAATGAATCGCATCTCGCCCGACCAAAACTAATCAATCGATTTTGGCCTTCTATCGGTCAATCACGGGGGCCTCTCTCTGGTGGGATGAGCGAACGGCTTGAGTGGTTTTCGGCTCCTTCCCATAATCCCTCTCTTTCTCTTCCTCTACCTTCTTCTCAGTCTCTTCCTCCACCTCGCCATTTTGCCACCTCCTCCTCTTCATCCTCCTCAGATGTGCCTCTTCATGTGTAGTGCCAAGTGATCGGATCGAGAAAAACACCTAAAGGGAAGAAGAAGAAAAAAAACTATTAGGAAACCTGTCTGAGCTGAAATCTGATCTACTATCAATATTCCATTCGGCCCGAAACACAATGTGGGTTTGATTGACATGCTGTAGAACGTGTTTTAAAAAGATTTAATATAAGTCTAAGGTGTCCCCTGAATGTGTCTGAAGTTTCAGCTCAAAATACCCCATAGATTTTTTTTTATTCATTTTTTTAACTGCCTATTTTGAGGCATCATTAAATATGCGCCGATTCAGGCTGCGGCCCCTTTAAATTCTCGTGCTCCCCGCCCACGGATCTCGCGCTTGCCTTAAACAGCATAAAGTTCTCACAGCTCATATAACCCTCAAAATGGATCTTTACAAAGTGTTCATCATGCAGCATGTCTAATTGCGTAAGTATGGTATTTATTTGGATGTTTACATTTGATTCTGAATGAGTTTGATAGTGCTAACAGCTAACGGCTAATGCTACACTGTTGGAGAGATTTATAAAGAATGAAGTTGTGTTTATGAATTATACAGACTGCAAGAGTTTAAAAAATGAAAATAGCGACAGTCTTGTCTCCGTGAATACAGTAAGAAACGATGGTAACTTTAACCACATTTAACAGTACATTAGCAACATGCTAACAAAACATTTAGAAAGACAATTTACAAATATCACTAAAAATATGATATCATGGATCATGTCAGTTATTATTGCTCCATCTGCCATTTTTCGCTATTGTTCTTGCTTGCTTACCTGTTCTGTGCACCGATCCAGACGTTAATACTGGCTGCCCTTGTCTAATGCCTTGAACATGAGCTGGCATATGCAAATATTGGGGTCATACATATTAATGATCCCGACTGTTACGTAACAGTCGGTGTTATGTTGAGATTCGCCTGTTCTTCAGAGGTCTTTTAAACAAATGAGATTTATAGAAGAAGGAAACAATGGTGTTTGAGACTCACTGTATGTCATTTCCATGTACTGAACTCTTGTTATTCAACTATGCCAAGGTAAATTCAATTTTTAATTCTAGGGCACCTTTAACATGTTAATTTTGACAGGACTAATAAATAAAAATAAGAACAAGTGAGTGGTGCTTGCTGGGGCAAAACTCACTAAGCAGTTGTTAGGTTGTTCTGGATTGTAAGAACATTGTCAGAGTTGTTAGGCAATTGCTAAGTGCAAAGGTAAATCTAGATAAACTTGACTAGCTGATTGCTGGAGCATCTTGACCCTTCCTAAGACATATGCTTTCACGCCAAGTCTCACCTGTCCTGGAACGAGCAAGGGTAAGAACACAAATTGGGAAATCAATGGGTGTGTTTTTGGCAGGATCGGACAGATGGCAGATCAAGCCACTGCCAGGAGGCACCAAACCAGCTGGTGTACCTCCACCCTCGTCCACAACCCCACCCCGCTGTCCTGACAGGGGGTCCGGACGTGGTCGGGACGGATTAAGAAGGGGCCTGAGGGCCAGGGCTACAGGTCTAGCGTTTCGTTCTACTGTATTTACTGTTCAGACTCCTCCGCATGCTGCTCTCCACTGTTCCCATCTTTATAATGGTAATCCGGGGCTCCCTTGACAGCAGCAGAATGGATT
>NC_090232.1:4390661-4565661 GCF_024489055.1 Chanodichthys erythropterus | reverse complement strand
ACGGCCACACTTTCATACTGAGCTGTAAAAACAACAACAAGTTATATTTAGATCAGAATTTGAGCGGTAAATTGCATTCCCTTTCACACACATTCACAAGCTACAGCCACATTAAGCAGGACAGGTTTAGACCTGTGCTCGCTACGACCGCAGCACCAGCCAATTAGAAGTCAGGGAGGCATGGATGCTCGAGTTTGTCGCCTAGCAACCGGTCAGGAGCGTAACGTAGGAGGCAGCAGTGGAGCCGGCTCTATCTGGCATCGTCTGTCCCTCTGTGCCACCAGCCAATTACGGCTCATACTGGCAGGGGAGGAAGCAGTTGCCTGGCAACCAGAATGTTACATGATACATGTATGTACAAGAGGATATAGGTGCGTATGTGCGCGAGCGTGCATGCGTGCTCCTGGGAATGGGAGTGCACGGATGAGGCTAGTGGTGTAAGCTGAAACCAGCGCCGAGACCCGAGAATCGTTCCCAATTATAGAGTCCCGTTCAGAGACACACCAGTTGCCTGGCAACTCCCCACCCCCATCACACAACCTTTCCTCTCTCACACACACTTTTTCTCTCTCCGAGCACCCTTACAGGTGCCGGAGACTTGCTTAATTACATTTCATAAGTTAAACTGGAGACAGAACGACTCATTATGATCCGTGGAGCTCATCGTGGCACCAAGCACAAAGCCATTTTCTGTCCTTCAGTGCTCTTCCAACTTTTTTTCCCGAATCAGACTTTGTTATAATGGAGCACAGAGCAAGAGACAAAGTGGAAACGAGTGCGGCCACGTCCCTCTCTGAAAACCCAGTCTTATCTCGTTCCCAAACACCATTCATAAAACGCTCCAGAGGGCAATGTCATTTCCACTCACGCCGCCTTCATTTCTCTACAATCTCAATCACAGAAATTGTCCAAGTAATAACGCCTCCGAAATAGGATTTTGCTAATTGCAAACGAGTTGACAAATTGTTTTGGCATCAGATTTTAACACAGCTTATATACTACTTTGTTTTTTTCGTTGTGGACAAATGCAATGCAGAAAGTGATTGGAACGATTACAGCTAATGAATAATGCAAAAAACAAAGAGGAAGTCAAATTTGCACCGTTGCATTAGGAAATCAACAGGACTGTTTAAACATTTTTTTTTTTTTTGCAAAAAAGAAATTGCTTGGAAAGAAAGCGGCTAATGAATAATGCAGTTTTAGTAGCGAAGTAGAATTACATTTTGTATTATTGCAGCACAAAAATAAAAAAAAGTAGTTTAAACATTGATATATTAGGGCTGTCAAGTGATTAAAATTAAAATCAAATTAATTACATGATGTGATGATTAATTCATCTAATTAATAGCAAATTAATCACATCAGTCTTGGCTGAGAAATTACCCCATAAGATAATTTAAAGTCATTATTGTGTTAAAGGTGCAATGTGTAAAATGTAGGAGGATCTATTGCCAAAAATGCAATATAATATACATACATGTTTTCAGTGGTGTATAAAGACCTTACATAATGAACCGTTATGTTTTTATTACCTTAGAATGAGTCATTTACATCTACATACACAGGGTCCCCTTACACGTTAAGTCGCCATTTAGTGCCGGCATGTTTCTACAGTAGCCCTAAATGGACAAACTGCTCTACAGAGTGGGTTTGCTTGACTGGCTACTCTCTGCTGTCTCAGACAATGACATCTTTGTCCTGTGTTGGCCACCGTAGCTTCTCTATATTGCGATTCGCAATCTCACTGCTAGATTTACACACTGCACCTTTAAATGAGAAAAGCATCAAATAGACATTACAAAAAGTAGCTTTAGAAAAAATTTTTTTATTTGATTCAACATAGAAATTTATTACACAAACTTTTAGGCTTCAACAGCCATGAGGGTGAGTATGGGTATGTTTTTTTTTTTATTAATATGGATTTTTTTATTTTTTTTATGAAATGATACTCTAAATAAGAAACTAAAACTGCCAGTAGGTGGCGGTAAATGTCTAAATCAGTAAGCCATTGAGTCATTCATTAATTCAAACAGCTGATTCATTCAGGAATTAAGTAAATGACTCTCTTTATGAATGAGTCATTGAATCATTGGTTCACCTGATTGATTCGCTTGAAACGCAGATTCATTCAGAAACAAAACCGCTGTATGTTGCTTGGAGAAGCACAACAGTTCTGCTCTGGCTTTATAGGTGTTTTTTTGGCAAAATTGAGTAAAAACAGAGGATATTGTGTCTAAAATATAACAATATATTAACTTCTTATGTATAAAATCAGTATCACATTTGCACTCGTGATATCTGGGACAAAAACAGCACTCGTGTGATATTGCACTCGTTACTCGTGTGATATTGCTTAATTATATCATGATATACTGTAAATATGAGACAAACTCATATAGGGGCATTTTTGCCCTCACTCTAAAAAATAAAAATTTATAGAGTAAATTACCGTTTTCCATTGAAGCATATTCAATGGACATTTTAATATACCATAAAAAACAATGCATTCTAGGTAATATTTCACATTTTAAGAAAAGAGGCCTACTTTTTTCGAAAATGACAAATATTACCCAGAATGCATTGTAATATACAGAAGTAATATACTGTAAAAACAAAGCATTCTGGGTAATACATGTTGTTTGAGAAAGTAGCCTATAGGTAACTTCTCGAAAACGACAAATAATATTACCAAGAATGCACTGTTTTTACGGTATATTATTGTTATTTGAAAACGGTATTTTACTGTTTAAATTTGTTTAATTTTTTTTTTTTTTTTTTTTACAGTTATTTTTTTAAGTGCGTATATCTTGAATTTTAAGGTCAATCTAACTGCATTTTATAGGCAACATCACGCAATGAGTTTCTGCCCTGCCTCATGTTCATCACCAATCAACTTTATGATATATTATATAACAATTGTGAAGCACTTTGGGCAACTTATGTTGTATTAAACTGTGTTATATACAAAAATAAACATAAATAAATATATATACATCAGTCTATAACTTGGAAAGTACACAAGTCATATGAAATACTTTTATGATGCTTTTTCTGTGTCCTTGAAAAGGTGTCCTGGTATTTTTGTGCATTCTTTACTGTCAATCCTCATGTCGTAATGTGTACGTCTAAAATACTTTCTAATACATCAGAAGGGAGCCATTAACATGTGGCATGTTCTGGTTTCAAGACTTAGGGATTTGCCCTGGTGTGTTAACAGGCGTGCAGCAGACGTAAGGAAATATACAGGCGAGTACGTCTCATTCCAGCCGGTCCATCCATCATGAGGCAGTTATTCACTCCACGGACAGCTTTGGGACAGCAGTCTGAGTGCTTTTGGATTGAGATCGAAGAGACAGAGAATTATGGCCGTTTCCTGCACCATTCGAATCTGCTGAGGAAGTACTGTCGCAACCTTGAGAAAATGTTTGCAGCCAAGGGGGCTGGACAGGCACGCTGCCATGGCGACGACGAAGCACCATTAATTACATCAGATTGTCGCTTATTGTGTAAAATAAGATTGATTGCGCAAAATAGGAAAATTAATAATAAATGTGGGGGAACTGACTAAATATATATATCATGCCACTGTAAGAGCAGGTTACATGTTTATTTAAAACTGCAAATAAACTTAACACTTAATTAAATTAATCACAAAATGAAACATAATGCCATGACACTGCCATGATGCCAGGGTGTTGCTATGTGGTTGCTATGCTCTCACTTAAGTCTACCTCCTTAACATAACTATAATTATAATACAACATAATTCAACATAATTATAACACAAATTATTATTATGTTAAGAAAAATACTATAGATATGTATATAATATTGGCTGAATGAATGATTCAATGACTCAATGATAAATAGTCACTTGTATTGTTCCTGAATGAATAAGTGTTTCAGAACAAATCAGTTCAAATCATGATGATTCAATGACACACTCATAAATACAGTGTTTCTGAACAAATTAGTTGAATGAATGATTCAATGACTCATAAATAGTCACTTGTATTGTCCCTGAATTAATCAGTGTTTCAGAACAAATCAATTAAAACAATGATGGTTCAACGACTGACCCCTAAATACAGTGTTCTGAACAAATTGGTTGAATGAATGATTCAATGACTCAACGATAAATAGTCACTTGTATTGTCCCTGAATGAATCAGTGTTTCAGAACAAATAAATTCAAATAAGGATGACTCAATGATTCATAAATACAGTGTTTCTGAACAAATCGGTTGAATGAATGATTCAATGACTCATTTATACATACCAGCGGTCGGCAACCTTATGGCACGCAGGAGGGATAATCACAGATGTCCGCACCTCTAATCGGGTGAATGGATTGTTGGACCTGATTAAAATCTCACACTTTAATAGTATTTATAGCACCTAACTTAATAAAACAGGCTGTGTGACTATGAGGAATGACTACATCGAAATAAAAGTTTGTATTTATTTAAAGTCAATACAAACACCTCTTTAGCTATTATCACATGACAGTCATTATCCCTCTGCATGGCACACAACTCTTGATATATACAGTAACTTGTATCATTCCTGAATGAATCAGTGTTTTTGAATGAGTCAGTTGAGTGAATGATTCAGTGACTCGTTCAAAGACAGCCACTTTTGTCACCACCTACTGCAGAAAGTCACTGAAAAATGGCAAAATAATCAACAGAATAATCAATGCAAATAAATCGTGAATATACAAATTAGGCATGTGACTATCAAATTTTAATGTTGCGATAATTGCTGAAGCTTTTATCACTTTTATTATGGTATTATTACGATATCGAAATAACGTACAAGGTTCAATAACTTTTTTCTTATAAAAGAACAACATTTAAATAAAATAAAATAATTCACAAAAAATGTATAAAGGAAACAAATGTTTTAAACAAATTAAAGTGCAAAAGAATTATAAAGAAGAATAGGTAACACTTTACAGTAAGGTCACATTAGTTAACGTTGGTTAATGCGTTAAACATTAACAATGATCATGGCTACATCTATTATAGAAGTTGTTCATGTTAGCTCAGGTCCATTAAATAATACGGTTACAAAGTTTGATTCTAATAATGTATTATTAAATGTTGAAATTAACATGAACTAAGATTAATAAATGCTTTAGAAGTATTTCATTGTGAGATTATGTTAACTAATGATTTAACTAATGTTAAAGGGGACCTATAATGCCCTTTTCACAAGATGTAATATAAGTCTCTGGTGTCCCCAGAATGTGTCTGTGAAGTTTCAGCTCAAAATACCCCACAGATCATTTATTATAGCTTGTCAAATTTGCCCCTTTTTTGGGTGTGAGCAAAAACACGCCGATTTGGTGTGTGTCCCTTTAAATGCAAATGAGCTGCTGCTCCCGGCCCCCTTTCCAGAAGAGGGCGGAGCTTTAACAGCTCGGTTGCTCAACAACTACAAAACTGGAGAATCTCACTCAGCCATGTCTAATACAAATTACACGCTTACCTGTATGTGTCCTCTGATGTGCCTTCAGATGTGAACTCTTGGTGTAGACTTTCCGACAGCCGTTGAACTGGCAGCGATGGACCCTCTTCTTGTTCTCTGCCATCTCGCCAGCCCCCATGGTGAAGGTGCCACCCTGCTCCCCGTCGCTCTGTGTGCCGCTGCTGCCATGCTGGGGAGAGAGGGGCACCGGGTGAGCCGTCACCAGCTTGGCAGAGCTCAAGCCCACCTTTCGGGCCACTAGCTTGAGCGTGAGAGTCCCGTCGGGTGAGGCACTAAGTGTGTGGGTGGGTTTGACTAAGTGACGGCCCAGTTCTGGGGATGAGGGAGGCGTTAGGGAGGTGACAGCATTCAGCTGGGCTGCGTTGACCCCTAAGGTGATGTCTGGAGAGGTCACAGTAGAGGATGTGGAGGAGATGGTTTCTTTGCGTGGGGTGAGGTGAGGAGGAGGAGGACTAGGCGGGTTGTTGAGGCTGGGAAGGAGGGGGTCTAACAGATCTTCATCGCCGTCTTCCTTCATGAAGGAGGGGGTAAGGAGGCCGTCCAGTTCTTCGTCGAAAAGGTCAGACAGCCGTTTGGGTTCCGTCTGCAGATAGCGTTCCAACTCCAAGCATGTCTGTGGAAAAAAGATTTAGGCATGTTATTGACCTGAAAACTTCAAATGATTTTCCTTTCATGCACACATGATCAAGAAAGTATGGAAGCTTGTTTCAGCCACTAAATAAAAAATAAAGGTAATAGCGACTTTATCTCACAATTCTGACTTTTTTTCTCAGAATTGCGAGATGTAAACTCACAATTGCCTGTTATAAAGACTTTTTTTCTCACAATTCTGACTTTATAACTCGTAATTCTGACTATATCTCGAGAATGTCTATATCTACAGAATGTTTTTTCTGTATCTTGACACAAAATGGCACAATTTGTAAAACCTTTCTGTAAAGCATTTGTAAAACCACTCTTACATAATTTCTTTGTAAATTGACACAAATTGCAGAATTTATTAATAAAAACTTAAGTCTTCGTAAAACCATTCTTATGGCAATCTTATGTAAAGGTTTTTGAAAACTGATACATAAAATGTACTATTTAATCATAAAATCGTTTGTAAACCATTATGACAAACATTTGTAAAAACATTATTGACAATTTATTTGCAAAACCTTTATGTAAATCGTTCATAATATCAATCTTACATTATCCTTTTTAAAACGAAATGCATAAATTGTGGCAAAAATGCAACCAATTTTCCGTAAAAGCATTTTTACATAAAACCAATGTTTCATAATCTGACATAAAAAACCCCATTAGATTACATAAGAATGTATGCAAATCATAACCATAAAATTTACTTTACATGCTTTAGGAACTAGAAAGAATGAAAGCATTATATATTAATCTTACTGAGATGCATCAAAAATGCAATTGTTACTTGACACCAGATAGTCCAGCTCTTCTTTTTTTATGCTTTGTTTGTACCTATGAATCAGCTTAAGCAAGTAAATGAAAGATAAAATCATCCAGACTAATCTACCTCATTAGCGCTGCATGTAAAGTAATGTGATTTTTTTTTCCAGACTCAGACTAACCCCTTTCTGGACCGTTAACTGGGTACTGAGTCTGCCACTGCATATCATTTGCTTCAGCAGGTCTTCAGGAATAGATGGTTACACTGTGATTGATTACACGGGCTAGACTGGAGCTCTCTGGAGCTGAAGAAACAGACCTGGCCTGAATTGCTTGTTAGAGCGCTTTATGTGGAGCAAAACTGGCTCTTCAAACAGAAGAAGAGAGAGAGAGAGAAAGAGACAGAGGGAGAAAGAAAGAGCCATCAGACTTGAATTCTTCCATTTTGGATGGGTTTTCTACTACAGACTAAAGAATTGTGCAAAGAAAAGCAACGTCAACACAATACGATTCAATGGCAACTTAAAAGCCACTGCTACTCCCTTAAGATGCTTCAAGGGACATATAATGAACAACAACATTTTGATTTGTTTTGAAATTAAACACAAACATGACATGACAGTTTACATCGGGTAAAACCACATCAGACTAACATACAGTCATTTATGACCATATGATATATATTTAGCAACACTTTTGTTCACAACCAACAGTGTTTTGGCTCATTTCAGACAATGCTATGGTAATGATGGCACAACCACGGGCACATTTGATTTGCATATCACCTATTCAGCAATACCTTTATGTATATGTTTTAAAAGTATTGTAGCAAAAACATTTGGAAGCTGGAAAATGGTCATACAATACTTTTACAATACAATAAATTAAACTTGCTAATAATTCTAAATAAATAACTACTTTTTTGTGAATATTAGAAATAATAAAGTTGGAGGCTGTGAAATGATGCAATACTAAATGATGATGATAGTATTATTATTATTATTATTATTATTATTATTATTAATATATTTATATTAGAAAAATGTGAAGAAATGGTCATGCAATACTTAAAAAAAAAAATCAATTCCAACCAAAAATAAAATTTTAAATATATATATAAATATATATATATATATATATATATATATATATATATATATATATATATATATATATATATATATATATAAAATAAATAAATAAATAAAAAATAATAAAAATAAAAAAATAATAAAAATACATTTTGTGGAATAAATTCAGAGGCTGGTAAATGGTCATGCAATACTTCATTAAAAAACTTAAAATAAATTAAAAATATTAAAATAATTTTAAATTAATTTAAACAAACAAAAAGACAAAACAAACAAATAAATACATAAATATTATTAATATAATATTAGAAAAAGTTGGAGACAGGGAAATGGTGATGCAATACTAATAAATAATAATAACAATAATTATTATTATTAATATATTTCTTTTAGAAAATTTTGAAGAAATGGTCATGCAATACCTAAAAAAAAAAATCAATTCCAACCAATAAAAAAAAAAAAAAATAATAATAAAAAAAAAATTATATGAAAAATAAAATAAAATAAAAAATAAAAAATAAAAAATAAATAAAATAAAATAAAAAATAATAAAAATACATTTTGTGGAATAAATTCAGAGGCTGGTAAATGGTCATGCAATACTTCATTAAAAAAATAAAAAAATAAAAAATATTAAAATAATTTTAAATGAATTTAAACAAACAAAAACACAAACAAACAAACAAATAAATATTATTAATATAATATTAAAAAAAGTTGGAGACAGGGAAATGGTGATGCAATACTAAGTTACAATAATAATAATAATAATAATTATTATTATTATAATTATTATTATTATTATTATTATTATTATTATACTTCTTAAATAAATAAATGAATATTTCTTATTTTAGAAATAAATTTGTAGGCTGGAAAATGGTCATGCAACTCTGCCAGTTACAAATAATAATAATAACACAATAATAACAGATAAATACATATTTCTTTTGAAAATGCTACAAAGAATGTAATATAACTCCTTTAAAAAAACTTTTTTTTTATGCACAGAGTTATTTGAGAAGGAGAAATAATGTCAAACTGTTATTTTCTGAAATGTTTCTCATAACATGACCCAAACCTTTAACAAAATGATAAAGAACAGTAACCTATCATCTCAGACAAACTGGCCTCCAGCTAGAAATGTCTCGCTTGAATCTCTGACTCCAAACACGGCGGCGGTTCAGCGCAGCTTCTGTTGCTAGGCGATGTTGTTTGCTTGTCATTTTATGAAAGGAGCGTCTGCCGGGTTTTTTTATTTTTTATCCTCAGCGTTAAAAGCATTTTAATGTCTGCGCTGAACTCGAAGGTTTCAGAAGTCAGGTAAACAGAGCATAGCTGAACTGACATTACCCGAGACGTCACCTGGAATATCTAAACACGACAGAAAATGCTATAGTTAGAAGACACAGATCTTCACATAACCATCTCAGAGCAATTTCACGCCACTCTTTCAAAAACAAATATTTGCACTGCTAAAAATCTGTTGTTTTCTCTTTCAGTTTCTCGCTGCGCCCTGAACTGATGGCTAATTAGTCACTTAAATGAAGCAGTAAAGATTCAGAGCATCTCTGTTCATGTTTCCAAGCTCAAGCGATGACATTTAAAAGCCTCAACTCAGCACGCCGGCAGCGGAGCACGCTGTACGGGCCCTTCGGACGCACGCCGGCACAGGAGGGATTGATTTTCTAACGTGCCGTAGGGCTGCGGTGGTCTGGCGTGTCATGCCTGCATGCTGTTGAACCGTCACACGTATGACAGGAACACGGGCAGGCAGGGTTCGAGGGGAGTTCGCGTGAGAAAGGGCAGACGTGAGCATGTGTGCGTCGAGGGAAAAGAGCCAGAAACATTTTGAAGGTGAGGCGTTTGGGAGCACGTTTTTCTTATCACTCTTTGGCTTTTTCCTCCATCTCGCCACTCTTCTCCTCGCCCCTCCTCCCGCAGGCCCTGAGGAAGTGACATTCAGGGGATATTGTTACTTAAAATGGCAGCAAATTCAATGCGTCCAGAGCCGTCTGGGTCGCTGATTTAGTGGTGCGGCAGACTGGATGCCAAGCGACGCCATAAAAACTACCCGGCGGATTCGCGAATCTCTGACAATTTGGATGTTTAATCAAAACTGATCGCAACTCGACGCCCCAGTTTTGCCATAAAATAGGCAATAAAAAGCTCAGTTGGATAACAGATGGCTTGAATTTCGTCTTGTGGGTCACACATGATCTGAGAGAGACTGTGACATCAAATAAACCTCAAGTCCCATGTCAAGGTCAGTCGTCGACTGGTGCTTCGTCGCAGCCAGAAAGCCAAGCTGTTTGATATTCATGAAGCTGATGTGTATGAATTAGTATGAACAGTGCCAGACATAGTTTCATCTGCAACAACCATTTTAGATGAAACACCATTACATGAACTTTCTGAACATTTGATTTGTCTAAATTGGTTGAGACCCGTTTAAAGCAGTTGTACAACAGCAGATACACAACCTGAGAGAGACACGACCTGCTTATTTTAAACAGACAACAGTGCTTATTATTGTTGCTATTATTCTTTATCAGAAATTATTCAATAATAATAATAATAATAATAATAATAAAAATGAAAATTATTATTATGATAATTATGAATATTAATAATAATATAACAGTATTAATGCACTTCATATAAAAAATTATTAGAAGAAAAATGTACTACTACTTTATCATTAATAATAATTATTATTATTTTATTAAATCACAAATTATTCAATAATCATAAGAAATAACATTATCAATAATAATATATCAATAATAGCATTAATTATAAATATTAATGATTTAATTATTATTAATAATATATTATTATGAATATTAATAATATAATAGTATTAGTGCACTATTCATAATAATATTAATAATAATAATAATGATTATTATTATTATTATTATCATTAAATCAAATTATTCAATAATTTATAATTTTTAAATTAATTTTCATTATCATCAACAAAAAAAACTATAAATATTAATATGATTATTGATATTATTAGTAGTGGCATTTAATTCATATAATAATAATAATAATAATAATAATAATAATGATGCTATTAATGGTATGTCAGTAGTATATTATTAATTTATTATTATTATTATTATTAATAGTAATAATAACAATAACAATAATAATAATAATAATAATAATAATAATAATAATAATAATAATAATATATATATATATAAATAATAATAATAATAAAATAATACTAAAATAATAATAATAATAATAATATTATTAAATAAAATTAATATTTTTTTACATTAATTTTCATTAATATCAACAAAACAGTAAAAAATATTAATATGATTATTGATATTAGTAGTGGTATTTTATTCATATAAATAATAATAATAATAATAATAATAATAATAATAATAATAATAATAATAATCAAAGGAAAAAGGAAAAAATAGATTTTTTTTATATTGGAAAAAATAAAATACTATAAATGATACATTTCTCCTTTAAAAAACATTTGTGAAACAGATGAGATTTAGGTCTGACACATGCATCAATATTTCTTTACCATAGTAAAAATCACAGCCTTGATTTGAAGTTTTTGCTTTCATCTTTCACAACGAAAGATGGGCATATCTACCAGAGCAAATGATCATTAATACATTTTGAAAGGTCACAAACTTCATTTTTAATTTGGTGTCTGTTGGTTAGAATTGGTCCACACATTCTTCAGTTTAAAAAAAATAAATAATAATAAATAAATAAATCACTAGACAGTTATTAACATGTCTCAGACGCCTGAGCTATATTTCCACTTGACATGCTGTCTTATAAATGCAACATTCAAGGCACAAAAAGCTTATAAAAATGGCAAGATGTGATGCAATGCTGAAACATGTTGTTCTGATGCATATGCACATTGACAGGCAATTTAAAAATAGCGCAGACACAACTCTATCGTTCTACTCCCGGCTGATTGATTTTGAGTATTTAAGCAGTCAAAATGAACATCCCTAGTGACAACCACTACTAATGACAAAAACATCACAACACTAACTCTGTGTCCTCCTAACTAGCCATGATGTTTCTTCCTGAAAAAACCTAATAATATCTTTTGATCGGCTGTGATTTGTAAAGCTGTGCAGCAGTTTCAGTGTTTGCTTTCCGATGCAAACCTGCTGTGCCTAGTTAGGACACAGTATACAAATAGTACACAATATGCAAATGATTAAATCCCATTTGCATCTCAACTCCACCTTATAAAGTGTGCACGCATGTAACAGTGTCTAATGTCACCGAGTGCAGAAACCGAGCAAGCGAAGACCTCCTGCCGGCATCTCGCGCCGCGTCGTGGAAGGAGCGACTGTCAAACATCGAGAGCTTGGAACTGATAAAGTGAGTCATCTGTGACGTGCCCCGCAGCGAGCGCAGCTGAGAATATGAGAGCGAGAAACACAAGGCCCTTCACTGTCAGTCACGTAGGTGCCTTTTTCGGGAAGCCTGTCCATCGGAGCCGATTTGTGACCTGTTCCTCGCCGCGGGTTTGGCGGCGATCTATCATCTGTAAAGTGACGAACCTGGCTCGTGATCGGGTGTTACGCCGGCGATGTTGACACGTCTGTCTCTCATAGTCGAACCCGCTGTGCAATTATCTTTTCTGCATCTGTGCACCTGTGACAACATGTCACTTCCTCTTGCATCTCAGCACGCCCTCTAGCCATCGAAACCATCACGACACCACCGTATATCCGGCATGAACGGAGCAACGGGTGAGCGCAATATAAGACCGGCTATCGCTCGCACTATATTAAGTTTAATATAGGATAATCTGATTTGAGAAAGGAGTCATACAATCTTCCCCTCGCACCATGAAGCTCAGCGGGGATAGCGTCATGCGGTGCGCCAATTAACATCGAAGCGCTGCCTCCCTCAAGCAGACAAAGCTAATAAAACAAGCTGGTTATAAAAATGAATGAGAAGCCCATGGAAGAGAAGCACAACCGATTTCCAGACCAAATGCAAACAGCTGTTAAGCAAGTTGACAGAGAAATGCTCTATTAATTTTTGGGGGATGATTTAGCATCAGCTGTCCCCAGCTAAAGGCCGTCGGCGGCGGAGAGGCAACCAGCTCTCTGAAAACACGGGAACTGGGGTTATTTGTCAGGTCAGGTTGTTGAACGCTGTCCTATTACATTTGTCAAAAGGTCTGAAAGGGGAAAACGTGCTTGCAGAAAATAATTCTTTCTCTGCAGCTGGTAACTGCATTTCCAATTTCAACAGAAGATGAATCGTTTGCTGCTTGGGATATGTGATGTTTCCATATCGGCCTCCATTCAAGAGCATGTGCACTTAAATACACTAAGAGCGACGTTTCAGACTGTAGAATTATGCAAAACGGCATTTGATATTGGTCAAGTCACTTTCTTATGGGATACAGTATTGAATGCAAAGTGCATTTTAAAGGATTATTTCAGAATTCAAATTTCCTGATAATTTACTCACCCCCATGTCATCCAAGATGTTTATGCCTTTCTTTCTTCAGTCGAAAAGAAATTAAGGTTTTTGAGGAAAACATTCCAGGATTTCTCTCCATATAATGGACTTCAACGGCTACCAGCGCGTTGAAGGTCCAAATTACAGTTTCAGTGCAGCTTCAAAGATCTCTACATGATCCCAGACGAGGAATAAGGGTCTTATCTAGAGAAATGATCTGTCATTTTCTAAAATAAATAAATAAAAATGTATTTTTTAACTACAAATGATTGTCTTGCACTGATCTGAGATCCGCCATGCATGATGTAATCATGCTGGAAAGGTCACACGTGATCCAGTGTCTACAAAGTGAACATGCAAAGACTAAGTCAAACGGCCTTTACAAAAAAAGGTAAAACAACAATGTCGGACTATTTTGAAGTTGGAGGAGGAGAAAATGAGATGGAGTTTTTCGCCCTACTGCAGTACAAAGCAATTTAATGAGCCTAGCCGAATAAAATTATTAACCTATTTTTCTTTTTTACACCTTCCCCCAAACTTTTGAATGGTAGTGTATCAAGGTTTCCACCAAAATTTTACTAGAATTTAGAATTTATTAGAATGATTTCTGAAGGATCATGTGACACTGGTGACACTTTGCATCACAGGAATTACATTTTAAAATATATTACAATAGAATGTGTTTTTAATGCATTTTTCATCAAATAAATGCAGCCTTGGTAAACAGAAGATACTTTTTTTTTCAAAAGCATACACATTTAATTATTCCAAAGGGGAATTTTTATTTTATTTATTTGCTTATTTAAGGAAAATCATCCCTCACAGTAAATGCTAAATTAGTAATGCAAATAGTGTTTGTTGCCATTCTGACCATACCAAATGTTTGATGTACCGCTGGCAAAACACATGCAAGCTGATTAGCCATCTGACATAACAAAAGAAACCCTTCCAAAAGGCTTTTTAAAAGACCAGGCACTGTTAGATATACACACCGACTGCAGCTATCTACTTACTCCAATGACACCCTCCTGACGGATGGGCTTAGATGTGAAACTCATCCAGCCTGTTCTCTGATCAGTCATTGATCTGTAATGTAAGACTTGGGCTAAGGGGAGAGGAGACCACAAATGACCACCTGCCAGTGCTTTGATTCAGGAAGAGACTGGCCAGCTGGCGGCACCCTGAGACACAATCCCCCTTCAGGCCGCGGTCGATCGATAGGACGGGGGGAATGATGGGGCCATGTGTGATCTCATCAACAGTGGCCCTCAAAACTCGCCCTGCCTCCCATTTACAGCCTCGCCAGGCGGCGCCTAAAAATAACCTACATCTCATCTGCAGGAAGCTTGCAGACACACACGTTCACACAGTCTCGGGCATACACAACCGAAGAGATGTAAGAGCCAGACGACTTTAGGCTCAAAGACTTTATAGTGGGTTGAAAGTGTTTACATGGCCATGATTAAAACTTGAAACCAACTCAAATGATTGTGTTTTTAGAATATTTTACCTTGCCATTGCTCTACTGTTTGTGGCAGAATATATACACACACTGATCAGCCAAGCGTTGATTGTTGATCATCTCAAAACAATGCCACATATTGAGGTCTGGGTAGATTAGATGGTAAGACAACAACCACTTCTCGTAATCAGTGTGTTAGTTGAAGAGAAATGGGTAGGAATAAAGATTTTGGCAAGGGTGAAATTGTTATTGCAAGGCGATTTCTGAAACAGCAAGGCTTGTAGGTCACTCCTGGCCTGCAGTGGTAAGAATTCACCAACAGTGATCAGAGGAGAGGCAATTTCACAAACCGGCGACAGGAAGTTGGGTGCCCAAGGATCATCGATGCACAAGGGCAACGAAGGCTATCCTGTCTGGTTCGTTTACCTGGGGAAGTGATGGCACTGTGGGATGACGATAAGGGAGTGTGATGCTCTGAGCAATGTTCTGCTGGGAAACCCAAGGTCTGGCCATTCATGTCGACACATGCAACCTACCTAAACACTGTTCCAGACCAGATCCACCCCTTCATGACAATGGTGTTCCCTTGTGGCCTCTTTTAGCAGGATAATGCACCCTGTCACACTACACACATTGATCAGGACTGGTTTGAGGAACATGATGAAGAGGTTGAAGTTGCTGGGCTGGCCTCCAAATTCCCCAGAACTCAATCCAATAGAGCATCTGTGGGATGTCTTGTTCGATCCATGGTGGCTCCACCTCTTTTCTTTTCCATTAAATCAAAGTATTTAGGTTGTTGATTGTAGAAGACAGTTTGCACTAGGTAATGTGTGGCTAGTGGTTTTCCAAAGTTACTACAAAATATTGACACTGACATCATGGGGAAAAACTGCCATATAGATATTTTTAATATTTTCTCATTATTTGGCAGCAGGTATATTAGGCTGCTGTCACTTTAAGACCTGATGCACGGATCCATTATACTGTTACACATGAATTTTCTCTCTCAACTGCTTATGTTCACTTAAAACATAACTGAGTGTTTACATGAAGACTTGCCAAGATCACACATTATTTTGTGTGTATTTTGACTGTTTAAGCGCAATAAGCAGGGAAAAACGACTCGATTTAGTACTGAGAGGCGGCTTTATGTGACGCACTTTGGGTGAGAACAAAACCGGTGGGAATGAGTAAAATTATGCACAATATGCGCAATCCCATGCTGAAATTCAAGCCCTGTAACACCAAGAAAACAAGGCGGGTTTGTGTGTCAACTCGCTGTCGGATTAGAGAGAGAGAGAAAGCGCAGCTGGTATTGTGTATCTATTCTGCGGAAAATGAGTATTGGAAGCGTTTCAGATATTTCAGTATCGATATGCACTGAAAAATCTATATTTTTGACAACACTACATTGCACTTATTTGAGAATGCATCTGAAAAATGTATATATTATAAAATTCAACTCTCCAAAGTGGCCAGTAGGAGTGCAATCAACCAAAATAATTTGATTTGATGGAAAAGATATCTGAAAATATCTCACTCCCTGAGCATTAAAGCATGTTACCGCCACAAATGCATGCTAAGTCGAGACTGGGCATTTTTAATGTATTAGCCAAGGGTTTGCATTTGTGTACTTGAGTATGTTTCTGGTCTTGCTTGACAGTGTAAACTTCAAATTAACAAGAAAAAAAAAACATTAAATTATTACCCAGAGTAGTTTCTAAGCCTCCCTGCAGACATTTTCAAAGAAATGACATTGATCTAAGTGTACAAACGCTCACATTATCTCAGTACAGCCGTTAGCTGAATGTAGGGTAATGCCTCCTGACACCTTTAAGTAACCATAAAGGCAAAGCTGGCACTCGTGAAATGGATCCTGAAGAGCCCTGTTGACATAAACATTAACAGGAGCGTGTGCAGTGAGGGACAAAACAATGGCCTCCACTAAAGATGTAAATGTTTGTCATCTCCTTGTTGATATATGGACCTGTCCTTTTCCAAACACGGTAAACGGCGCCGTCACATATAACGGGAGCAGGAGGATAATGGCTTAATTATGCAAGTGCTTATCAAGGTACCTTTGCAAACAGAGCCTTTTCAGTTCCAAGTTTTAGCAGAGATGCTTGCCGTAGCTCTTTTAAAGGTGCTAAAGGTATAGAGTAGCATGCGTTTTGGGCCTGATAAACCAGTCGCCGGCAATATAGCAGATATGACATAACGCCAATTAAGAAATCACACTCTCGCACAAAGGCGCTGGCACATTTTTACAAGCCGGAGGCAAATGAAGCGCTCCAAGTGTTCCTGTCCCTCCTGAGCTGTAGGACTAATCTTATGCTCGCACTTAAAGGGGAAAGGCAATGTAATTAGCAATAAACCAGCCTTCTGATGTGTGTGGATCAATCAGCACAAGAACATTTAAAGCTAGTTTTACTGTGGGAGGAAGGAGGTACTTGCAAAGAATGTGCACCGACTGTTACTTCTAGTCTATAATGTGCAAGCTAAAGCAGCGTTTCCTACAGCATTGTTTTTCATACAGCATATACATTTAGAAAAATATAAATATATAAAGGTAATATAAATTATATTAAAACAAATAAATATAAATGTAGAGATCAAATATTATATTCCCATAGACACACATTGGTTGTGGTTCAAGTTTTCACTTGCACTGACAAAATTTTTACTGGCCCCACCACAAAAAAAAAGTAATAAATAAATAAAATAAAATGGGCATAGTTATTGTTTTCATTATTTTTGGACCCCTGAAACCTTAACAGATAAAGTTATGACCCAAAAACTACTAGCCTAACTCACATAAAGTTCAAATATTGTTAAAGACAAACAGTCAATAATAATCAAATTAAGAGCAATAGCACAAATAAATACAATAGAACAAACATACAAATGAAGTAAACAGTGCTTTTTAAGTTGGTCTAACAGTCATATTCAGAAATTGAATAAAGTAACCACATGTAAAATAACACTGCATAGTCTTCACTGTATAAATTGATTAACATTAAAAACACAGACAGCAACAGGTTTATTAGGCTGCTGTCACTTTAAGAGTGAATGCACAGATCTAATATAGTGTTACACATGCATTTTATTTTATTTTTTTTTTGTTTTTAATTGTTTATGTTTGTGTAAGACAACCAACTATGTTTATGAGGATACTCGCCAATACGAGCATTTTGACATAATTCTGTGAGAATATGTCCGTTCAAGTGCAAGAAAAAAAAACGGCTCATAAGAATCACTTGTTCATGAATGAGACTACATTGGTCATGCTCGATGTTTCTGATTCCCTACTAAGAACCAGCTCAAAGTCATTCGTGACTTTGTAATTTGGCACTGCTCTGGTTGTGCTGCATTTTGATTCACTAAAATAAATAAATAAATAAAAAAATCGGCTCATAAGAATCACTTCTTCATGAATCAGACTACATTGATTACACTGTAATGTTTATGAAACACTAAAAAGAATCGGCTCATAAGAATCACTTGTTCATGAATCAGACTACATTGGTCACACTGTAATGTTTCTGAAACACTAAAAAGAATCGGCTCATAAGAATCACTTGTTCATGAATCAGACTACATTGGTCACACTGTAATGTTTCTGAAACACTAAAAAGAATCGGCTCATAAGAATCACTTGTTCATGAATCAGACTACATTGGTCACACTGTAATGTTTCTGAAACACTAAAAAGAATCGGCTCATAAGAATCACTTGTTCATGAATCAGACTACATTGGTCACACTGTAATGTTTCTGAAACACTAAAAAGAATCGGCTCATAAGAATCACTTGTTCATGAATCAGACTACATTGGTCATGCTCGATGTTTCTGATTCCCTACTAAGAACCAGCTCAAAGTCATTCGTGACTTTGTAATTTGGCACTGCTCTGGTTGTGCTGCATTTTGATTCACTAAAATAAATAAATAAATTAAAAAAATCGGCTCATAAGAATCACTTCTTCATGAATCAGACTACATTGATTACACTGTAATGTTTCTGAAACACTAAAAAGAATCGGCTCATAAGAATCACTTGTTCATGAATCAGACTACATTGGTCACACTGTAATGTTTCTGAAACACTAAAAAGAATCGGCTCATAAGAATCACTTGTTCATGAATCAGACTACATTGGTCACACTGTAATGTTTCTGAAACACTAAAAAGAATCGGCTCATAAGAATCACTTGTTCATGAATCAGACTACATTGGTCACACTGTAATGTTTCTGAAACACTAAAAAGAATCGGCTCATAAGAATCACTTGTTCATGAATCAGACTACATTGGTTACACTGTAATGTTTCTGAAACACTAAAAAGAATCGGCTCATAAAAATCACTTGTTCATGAATCAGACTACATTGGTTACACTGTAATGTTTCTGAAACACTAAAAAGAATCGGCTCATAAGAATCACTTGTTCATGAATCAGACTACATTAGTCACACTGTAATGTTTCTGATTCACTCAAAAGAACCGGCTCATAAGAATCACTTGTTCATGAATCAGACTAAATTGGTCACACTGTAATGTTTCTGATTCACTAAAAAGAATCGTCTCATAAGAGTCACTTGTTTGTGAAGTCTCTGTTTAGTCATGGTCTAGTTTGTGCAATGAGCTGTTTATAACTCTGACTGCAAGATCAGCTGATTTCTATGGTACCAAGTCAGTGCTAGCGACTTTCCATTGTTTCAGGCAGTTCAGCACAATACAGTAATAGTGCCAATATAGTAGCTTGTTAAAACCCCCAGGTTAGAGGTCAATGCATGGGTACAGAGCCCCAGTCAGACGCTTCATCAGCAAAACCATGTCAGGCGTGCAATAGCGCTTTGTGTGCTCCGCAACCTAGCACCTCGCCAGTGTTCTCTCCACGTTCGCTCCATGCGTCAAGGCCTTTGTTACTCTAATTGTCGGAGGGAGTTCATTTGAATATGAATTAGTGTTGACATTTTCCCTTGCAACGAATTGAGTGGAAGCTAAAAGGGAGTAGGCGCCTTGATATCAGCACGTCGTATTAATCCACAAAAATTGTGCGAGGGCTAAATCAGGATTTACAAAAGCAGAAACATTAGCGGTGGTGCCTCAAAGTCAATCCAATATATTTTTCATTGATTTGAATGCTTGAACCATGCAGCGATGCTTCTTGAAGGAAAATAAAAGACAGGGTGCCAGAGATAATCCGAGCGACAATGCCAGAACGTGGTACGGGATCCACTATCTAGCTTTAACAGGATTTGGTTGTTTATACGTTTACGGGTTGCTTACGGGCCGCAGTCTGGCAATGCTAGCTAATCTTATCAAGATCCACCAATTTTCATTAAAGCTCTCATAGAGCATTAAGTCCCAGCGTGAATCCATTGATAGCGGGGGAGTGAAGGGGGTGTTGCTCATTTTAACTGAGGGTTAACAGCTTGTTACCATACAAGGGGCGGGTGTCTGCCCTGAGGATGGGGCGACCTGTTGTGGCACGAGGCAGCGGGCCTAATCCCCATAATGAGAGCCACAAAGACAAAAGCATTAAAGCATGGAGGAAAATATGGATAATGGGTATAAAATGAATAAATAAATAAAAAAATAAAAAAACTAGGCTAACACGTACTACGTCATAGCTTAATGAGCCTAAGGGGAAACATTTCTCAAAAAACTACATCTATGACCACAAGTCTCAGCTTTAACAACGCAAAGACAACGCAGTTTTCTTGAACGGCATTCTATAATCGGAGACGGCATATGCAGTGCATTTTGCATGTGGCGATTTTTTAGGGATGAGAATTATGAAGAGTGATTCCGATTTCTGTTAATGATTCCAGTTCCATACAGGTTCTGTTAGTACTTCTACAGAATAATTATTTGGAAAAAGAAATGCAATTTCACTTCCAAATAAAATAATTTCAATTAATTAATTAAATTTATATTAAATTCAATAAATTAAATGTAAATAAATACATAAAAGGTAAATCTCGAAAAATGTGTACACCAACTTTTTAATGTCTATGGAGAGACAGCCTAACAAAATTTCTTTATTTTTATAAAGTATTACTGACGAAAAAAGGTTCTAAGAAAATAAAAATTTTCATAATTTTAAAACATTGTAAAAAAGTGATAAAGCAGATTATTTAAAGTTTTACAAGAAAATACTATTTGTCTTTCTACTTTGTACTTTTTTTTGTAATTATTTGTGAAATTTACTACCAAAAAAGTTTCAAAGTAAATCCTACACCATTTTTTAGAGTACAGTAAACACTGTGTAAAGTATTTGATTTGAGTAATATTGTCTCATTTGACATAAAGTTGTATTTTAGCCCTTTTGGCCCGCCTGCTCATTAAATATCAGTATCAGCCATTTAAAACCCATATTGGTCAACCACATATATATATATATATATATATATATATATATATATATATATATATATATATATATATATATATATATATATATATATATTATATATTATATATATTATATATATATATATATATATATATATATATATATATAAAACAATAAATTAACGTTTAGACAGGCCACATCTTACCTGCGCAAGTCAGTACGCTTCTCGAACCCATCCAGATTAACTGTTTAGTCCAAATTTTGAGTGAGAAATTGACAACTGCACACATC
The DNA here is from genome assembly GCF_024489055.1 of Chanodichthys erythropterus. Classification (NCBI taxonomy): domain Eukaryota; kingdom Metazoa; phylum Chordata; class Actinopteri; order Cypriniformes; family Xenocyprididae; genus Chanodichthys; species Chanodichthys erythropterus. Next base: position 4,544,081 of record NC_090232.1, on the reverse strand, counting down.
AGCATGAACCATGGTACCATCATGAAGATTCTCCCTGGTGTCCTGCTCTCCCCTTCTTTTGATTTACATTACAAAGGGCAGGATCAAAGGGTTCAGGTTGGGTAAGCTGGCAGTGAACATCCCTCTACAGTGAGCCGTTGTGTTGTTATGCAGTGCACATTCGACACAGTGCAACAGGCCTGGTGTGGGGAGATTCCCAGTGCAGTTCTGAGGAATCCGATGCAGCCAGTTTCTGGCCAAAAGACGAGGAATTTTTGGGGTGTAATGTGGTGATTGCGCTAAATTCTTTGGCGGTGTGCTCGCAAAATGGCATGGCATGGCAAATGTTCCATGTTGATATACAATAAACATAAGTTGCCTGATGTTGCAGTAAAATTAAGTTTCTGACAATCCCACACATTTTCTTACGCTAGACTCTACAGCTGGCCTTGTGGGACCAGGGTATCTGCAAGCTTAAGATTTAAATTTAACACATTAACCCCAAGTTTCACAGACAAGGCTTAAAGGGGTGGTTGATTATGATTTCTTTTTTTTTTTTTTTTTACTTTAGTTAGTGTGTAATGTTGCTGTTTGAGCATAAACAACATCTGCAAAGTTACAACGCTCAAAGTTGAATGCAAAGAGAGATATTTTATTTTACAGAAAATCACTACAAGAAATCACTTTTTAAGGACTACAACGCACTTCTTCCCGGGTCGGTAACATCACAAACCCCAACATTTACATAAACCCCGCCCCCGAGAACACACAACAAAGGCGGTGAGGCCATGTTGGGCTGCTTTAGAGAAGAGGAAGGAGTTGTTGTAGTAGAGTGTTGTTGTCATGCCGTCATTTTACACCGGACTGCTCCACAAACGAGGGTCAATTCAACGCTGGATTTGCACAAAAGATGAGCATGACGGCACATGCTAGTGGATGAGTTGAATCAACTCCACAGCAACTACATAAATTTATCCACTAACCATTCAGAAACGTCCAGTTTCATTCTAAAAGTTGTAACTTCTTCCTGAGTCTCTCCATCAGTGTCGACTCCGGTTTGAACAATGTAAGACTGAACACCGTTACTGACAATCCTCATTTTGGCTGCGTGAGATTCTCCAGCTTTGTTGTTATTGAGCTGTTAAAGCTCCGCCCTCTTCTGGAAAGGGGGCCGGAAGCAGCAGCTCATTTGCATTTAAAGGGACACACACAAATTGCGTGTTTTTGCTCACACCCAAATAGGGTCAAATTTGATGATCTGTGGGGTATTTTGAGCTGAAACTTCACAGACATGTTTTGGGGACACCAGATAATTATCTTGTAAAAGGGGAATTATAGGTCTCCTTTAAGCTAGTCCCAGACTAAAATGCATGTTTGAGCTGTTTTAACTGAAAAACGTTAAAAACAACCCAAGTTGGGTTGAAAATGGACAAACCCAGCAATTGGGTTGTTTTAAACCAGTTTTTTTTTTAAGAGTGTATTAATTCCAAAAAACTTCTAATATGCTTGACAGTAAAACGTTTTCTGTTTTCAATGCTTCAATGGGAGCATCTTCATACTTACCACAACTGCAAATGAGTTCCTTTCTCCTCAGTAAAACATTATTTTGATCTATCACATACTGCCTACAGGGTGGAAGTGTTGTTGTAGTTAAACTCATCCCCTCCTACCGTCGACACACATACACACACACGCAAAGGCATATAAATGAACAAATCCGCTGAGCCAACTGCAAGCGGACGCACACCTCAAGGAAGCGCCTAGCTGCCGTTTTCATATTCCCTCCATCTCAGGGAAGTGCGACAGCCCCCACCTTCCCTTCCGTGCTTGAGTTCAGTGAGTTCAGTCCATTAAGGCAGAGCCGCTATAGCCTACTTACTGTGGCCATTTTGAGTTATCGCAAATAATTTACAGCCAAGTTTTTGCATTGTCTTGAGAGTGGACAGAGGATGCAAGATGGAGTCCAGACATCTCGAAACTCCTACTCTTGGACCCGTTTACTCATGCTGACCCTGCTCTGTTCCTGTGTGCGATTAACATGCCAGCTAATGGAGGACACTGAGTCATTCTTTCGGATGGCGATGCTAGCCTATTGTTCTCGAGGCACGTGGGTAATGTTTCAACCTCCACGGAATGAACATGAGAGTCCGAGCCAAGAGTGAAAGTGAAACCTTGGGATTTGAGATGGGGAGGACGATCTTTTCACACCTGCTTGAGTTTGCGGCTACACATCTGCTGTGATTCAAATGACTCATAATTGGATTAATTAGAAGTAGATGATTAAATACCAAAAAGCCCTGAGCACAAAACCCTTTAAAGTGAGCAGGAGAAATACATACTGTAAATTTTGACTTTTAAAGACATCTGCATGTTCATACACAGAAATAAATGAAAGAATAACACAACGTTGTTTGATTTTGAATGAACACGGCACAGGCTCTAAACATATGTAAATGAGTACACAAACTAACTTAAAGATGGTCTCATTCCAACTATTACTCACTCCCACAGGTATTTCTAGCAATGCATCCCAAAATAACTTCCGACCCAAATAGCTCTCCCATGCTAAAACAAAGACAAACCTCCTTATGCCACAAGAAATGGTGAGGGTGTACAGGCTCTTCTAAAGAAGAATTAGGAGAACTGATGCTCTCTTTATCTTCTATTAACAAGAATTAACAATAGTGTATAAAATACAATGTATGAAGAATGCTTCTGCTGGATAAATATTAATCTAGATTTGTTTTTGATTGATTAACTGAATGTAACCTGTGTTTTGGAAATGTGCTATATGAAAATATATTATGTTCAGTTCAATACTTTTTTTATTTGTAAAGTGCATTAAAAATAAGTGTATTATTGTTTTAAAAGAGAAATACATATTTTATAATTATTGTTTTATAGAGAATACCCTTTTACAAAAAAGTCAAAATGTTTTACAAAGCAATTTCACTCAAAAAATAAGCCTTTTTTTTAAGATTTAGGCATTTCAATTAACAGTTAAATTCCATCAAATGGAACTGAATAATCCTTATGTAAAAAAAAAGTAAGACTTTTTTACTGTAAAAAACAATTTTCAGCTAGCAGACAACAAAACATGGCTACAAAAATCATTGATTTGCTTGGCTTTAAACATTAATAACCATTGCCTCCTTCAATTGTATTTGAGTTTCTTTTGTGGTGTATAACTACGATACAAAACACTTGCTTGTGCAATCTTGACACAAACCAATTCCGCTTAATTGATGTACATCCAAATTTGGACAGTGCTTTGCCAGCCCTCCTTTCACTTCCTCCAGTGAGCAGCAACTGCAAAGCAGTCAGAAAGAAAGAATGTGTTTGCCTGCTTCAGCATAAGGGATGGGGTGGTGGTGAGACTGGGTATTGCTGTATCCAGGTGTTACAACGCAGGCCAGTACTGGAGCCAGGCCAGGTCATGTGGACCTCAGACAACAGTAACTCGGAGCATATGGAAATACAGCTGCTGGCTTTGCATATATGCCACGGCTGAGTAAGTCACATATGCACACACACACACGCACAAATGCGTGCGCGCCACAGAAACTGAGGCAGTACAAGTGCTGAGCTCAGCAATGTTTCACGGAGAAATCCCTCATCTGACACTCATATGCATGCACAAATTCACACATGCATAAAGCATGATGGGCCTTCAAATATGCTTTTCCAAAAAAGCATCACAAAACTGCATGTTATAATGTGCAAATGTCTCGTTATTGTAACAATTGCACAATGTTTTTTTTTTTTCCATAAATGATTCAATGAATCAGTCCTTGAGATACAAAAAGCTGAATTTCTCTCCTCTGCAGAATAGCGCTCAAGTCCATGCAGCAATAGACGGAGTGATTGATTGAAGCTTGCATAAACCTTGATAAACAACGCCTCTTGTCGCTTTAAGTTTCATGACCCATTTTGAGGCTGAAACGTTGCCGGCGGTGATTGATGGCTTCTGATGAAAAAAGAGAAGAAAAGCGATGGGATGTTTACAGAGAGAACATTGTCCTTCATTGTATCTCTCAAGGTCTGTTGGAAGACTTTCTCTGGAGGTATCGCAGGAGACGCTGGCTGTGAGCTTCCATGCATACAATGACCGATGAGGAGGACGACGCCAAAACAAACAAGTGCAATAGCTGTAACAAAACGTGGTTCCTTAGCAACACGTTCTTTAATAATCCTGCTGTCAGTGGCAAACAATATAATTAAAAAAGAGGGAGTGTTTCAGCTGGGACAGAGCAAGAGAGGTCATAATATCACTCTGAAATATTGAGTTTACATTCAGAATGTAGGTGTTACTTAGCGACAGTTCACCAAAAATTTTAATTCTGGTACTCACCCTTATGTCATTCCAAACCTGTATGACTTTCTTTTGTGGGACACAAAATATTTTTCAAAATTTTAAAGAATGTTGGGTAAAAAAAAATACTGAAACAAGTTTTCTGGAATAGAGCAAACTATCCCTTTAATAACAATGACACATTTTGACTGTATTTATGTAGAATTTACACATTTCTTTAAAGTCAGCAAAAAATGGCTGCATTTATTTTATCAAAAATACAGTAATATTGTGAAAAATCTAAAAATACTTTTAATTTTAGTATATTTTAAAATGCAATTCATTTCTGTGATGGCAAAGCTGTTTTCAGCATCATTACTCCAGTCTTTAGTGTCACATGACCCTTCAGAAATCATTCTAATATGATGATTTGCTGCTCAACAAACTTTTTTTCTGATCAATGTTGAAACCTTGATTTCATGATTGTTTGATAAATAGAACAGCATTTAATTGAAATAAAAGTTTTTTTTTTTTTTTTTTTTTTTTTTTTATTTAATGCGTCCTTTCTGAATAAAAGTATTAATTTTCTTAATCTTAAAGACCCCAATATGGAAGCTTGTTCCTGCCACTAAATAAAATAAAAAAGGTAATTGCAACTTTTTATCTCACAATTCTGACTTTTTTTCTCAGAATTGGGAGATTTAAACTTGCAATTGTGAGTTATAGTCAGAATTGCGTTATAAAGTCAGAATTGTGAGATAAAGTCACAATTCTGACTTTTTTGTCAGAATTGCAAGATATAAACACAATTGCGAGTTATAAAGTCAGAACTGCATGATATAAACTCGCAATTTTGACTTTTTTTCTCCGTATTGTGAGTTTATATCTCACTAATTCTGACTTTATAACATGCAATTGCGAGTTAAAAGTGAGAATTGTTATATAAACTTGCAATTCTGAGAAAAAAAAATTCAGTCTTATTTCTCCTCACAATTGGACATTATGTCACGCAATTCCTACTTTATATCATGCGATTCTGACATTATGTCACGCAATTGTGAGAAAAAAAGTCAGAATTGTGAGAAAGTGTCACCATTACCTTTTTTATGTTTTATTTTATGGCGGAAAGCAGCTTCCATACCCCAAACATTAGTGTAGCCTGTAAGTAAATAGGGTCCATTTTGACTCCATGTTGACTTGAAAAGACCAATTTTCCTGAAACTTTCCACATGAAGGTGAGACTATTTGCATTTCTTATGCATGTTATTGCCGGTTCATTCCCTGCCCTGCGCCGCCTTGTAAAAGTTTTACATTCTATCTTAAATGAAGGGAAAATCGCTGTCAAGCTGTGCGCGAGAGTGAAAAAAGAGCTCAGTTCTACTCGGCCTGTTAATCAAAGCCTTGAGTGCCAGCGCTGTGTCTCGCGTCTGCGCTAGATTCGGGACTCATACATAAAGATGCTCCACTTCACTCCTTTTCCCTCGCTCCGCAGCTCTGGGTGCTGACACTTACTCCAGAGGCCTTCGACAAATGAGTGCACCATCTCCCGTCTCCTCTTTCATCAGATGCTAACCTTTTCATCACCCTTCAATGTGGCAGCCATCATGGGCAATCATCTGGCCCCAGTCAGATTAATGATCTCAGCGCCTAGAGTGGGTTGCCTACTCACTGCTGTAGTGCAGGAGTCTAATTGGATTGCTAGGGGTCAGTTTGAGTATTGTTACAGGGTGACCCTGACAGTTGCACTTGAGCTCGGCAGTGGGAGGACCGTTGTTATTGTTGAGAGTTAAGAGTCACATGCGACAACATAAACAAGTGCATATGAGTTTGTGACGCAAACGAAGGGGGAAAGTATTGGATGCTCTGACACAAATGTCACTGGTGATGGTGGAGCCGTGGCCTACAGGTTATCGGACAATGCTTGAGTCGTGATGCAATGAGAGTCTGAGTCCAGCCCAATTCAACTGCCCCATCAAACAATCACCACAGAACGCATAAAAGGGGGCGCATAGACATGAAGACTGGAGTAATGGCTGCTGAAAACTCAGCTTTGCATCACAGGAAAAAATTACATTTTATCAAATCTGTTCAAACAGGAAAATAAAGTTAAAAGTTTTTACTGTATTTTGGACCAAATAAATCCAAACATTTGAATGGTAGTGTATATATGTTGGTCATAGGTTCATAATAAAGATTATTCAACAAAATGTAATCAATTTATTTATTTTTTTCTATAAGGAATTAAATAATTAAAAGATTAAAAGGGATTTAAGGGAATAACGAAAAATAAATAATGGCTGAAGTTCCAGATCTATAATAGTTATTAAGAAATCAATTTAAACTTTTTGCAAAAAAAAAAAAAATATATATATATTATATATACATACACACACACACTGCTTTTATAAGATTTATTTTTGGCGATTTTTGCCTTTATTATGATAGGATAGTATAGAGTGGACAGGAAGCAAGTTGGGAGAGAGAGAGGGGGACCAGATGGGGAAAGGTCCGCAAGCCGGGACTCAAACTTGGGCTCGAAACGCAATGGCACTGCCCACGAGGCTATCGCCACTAAACAATTATTATTATTATTATTTTTAAATATATTCACTCTTATTTGTATGTCTAATATGTCAAAAACGCAAAATGTTTCTTGTCTCATCACATTCAGTTATGAATTACATATATTATTCATAATTAATCATATATTAATCAAATAATGTTTTCAAATATTAATCAAACAGCATGTTTTCAATTCAAATCAGCGAAATTTGAGTACAATGTTGAGCCGTTCACTGAATATTTCAATCAATTGTCAAATATTAAACATTTAGCTACTTGCCACGTACTCGTTCTAAAACGGATTGGAATTCACACTTGTATTCTGTGAACAGTAAGCCCCACCTTCTTTGATTTGATTGGCCAGCTCACTGATGAGTGCTGTTAGACCACTGAGGTAGACCAGCCTAAACATGTAACTTTTAAAACTTTTTTTTTGTCATCCAAACAACAAACAGTGCAGAGCGGTGCATAATAGAGTACAACAGAGCAGCATCAATAATATCAAATATTGGGTGGGACAATTTGGCCATTTCTAATTATTGGGGGGACTTGACCCCCTCGATGTCTATGGTGGTTATGGCTCTGGTTTATATACACAGGATTAATTGTTTCAAAACATTTGCATATAATCAAATTCTTAAATTGTTTAATTTCTGAAAAGATTAAAGATTAAAAACAGCATGCATATACTTCAATGGAATCCAATGCATTCCTGTAGGTTTTTTGTGGGTCATGCATTCTAGGGTTAAAAACAAAATTGACGTCAGAAGCTTGCAAAACCACCTACCAAGTACTATTTATGACAATTGCTACATAATCAGTGAATTATTAGAAGCTGAAGAGCTTGTCATGCAAGAGCCGAATGCAACCACATTCTTAAGTAATCTTGAGAAAGCGCCATATGTCTGCTTTGCGGGAGCCAAGACTACTGATGAAACAGGCTCTGTTTTTTACACCTGAAATCCACCCGCAGAAGTGAACCTGTCAGAAGGTACAGCGAGAGTCTCGGCAGAGGCACTAATGATATCGCTGCATATTTAAAGATGCTTCACCTCTTATAAGGCCAGCTTCTCACTCGATTCGACTGTCTTAGAGCAGTAGCCATGCACTCTGCATGACAACTATATTGCAATAACTCCCAGAATTGACTCATGAGATGGAGAGCGCTATCGCTTTGTCATTTTCAATTACTGATGCTTGTCAGTAGCAATGGGATCAGTGCACTGATGTTATCTCAAGCAACCAGATCATTTCAGCTCCATTACACGGCGTGTTATCCAAAAATCTGTCGCTGGTTTCGATGATAAATGAGTACTGTGATGTAGTTAATATGAGCCAGCACATCTGATAATGTAGAGGACTCAATCTCAGGGCCGTGCAATCAAGCAAAAAGTGTGAATGCAATCACTAAAGGGCGCGAATGGACTCATTTACCGATGCATGTTGGTTTGGAATAAGCGGTTACAATGGCTAATGGCGTCTCAATAACATTAGGTGGTTGTGCGTGCACTCTAAAAAGTCCCTTTTGTGTAACATTTTAGTATTGAAAACGAGTCAGCCAGAGGACAGCCCGTCTCATTTTCTTCTTGTCTCATTCTTAAGAAGAAAAACTCTGTGTATTTTACTAAATGATCCATATGGTCTGTCTCCCAGCATGAAGACGTGGCCCACGGAGCCGCGTGATCCGGAAACCTCTTTAAGATTTCACGGTGATGTGGCTGGGTTTGGCTCTCTCCGGCGGGCCGACTTGCTCGCTGTAAGAAGGCAGCTGTGGCGCTGAGAGAATTACATAACACACATTTCAGCAGTCATCGCCTACAGTAATGGGAATCCGCTCGGATCCATGGGCCTAAACAAGGGGGCGGATATGCGAGAGCTCGCGGCCAATGCCTGGACTGGCCCAAGCGTTGGTTGAAGATGGTTTTTATGGCGTGCAAAACTAAGTTTCAAAGCATCCAAGAATGGGAAAATACACTCTAAAAAAATGCTGGGTTGCTTTTTTCCCCTACCTAAACTCTAGGTTGAGCCTGTTGGGTCATTTTGTTGGGTTATTTTTTCCATGGTTGGGTAGTTGTGTAACCTAGCCATTGGGTTAGAGGCTGGTCAATGTAACTGACAGTTGAAACAATACATCACGGCTCAACAGACCACTGGACGTACGACAGGAATATATGAGAAAAATAGAAGAAAACGAATTGAAGCGGAGAGGAGAAAGAACTTTGAAAACTGGCTGCAATGGGTTTTGGATATAGTGCAAAAAATGCTGGGTTAAAAACAACCCAAGTTCGGTTGAAAATGGACAAACCCAGCAATTGGGTTGTTTTGTTTTAACCCAGCGGTTGGGTTAAATGTTTGCCAGCTGGGTAAAAACAACCCAGCGCTGGGTTTGTCCAATTTTGACCAAGCACTTTCTTGGCAAGTAACCCAAATTGGGTTGTTTTTAACCCAGTGTAGGTTTTGTCTTTTTGGTATCTTTTTATTTCTGGCTTCTGAGCTGCCGGGGGTTTCGGAGTGGCAGAGACTGCAGCACAGAATATGCATGCTTAGCACTTTTGCTCAATGCCTCCTGTCAATCCTCATAAGCATGCAACTACAGGAGCCGTTCTGCAGCTCGGGACATGGGGCTGTGACATAGGATATATTTCAAAGGGGGAACGAGAAATGTGGCATGTTTTTTTTTTTTTTGGTTGTTTATCTTTGAGGCTTTGCATTGGAGTTTGGCAAGATGGGAGGTATGGGTTAAAAAGGGTTGGTTTATTCTTAGACTTTTCCTTGGGGCATTTAGTCAAGAAAGCAACGTAATGACTTTAGAGGAGCGTTCCTGTAAGTAGTTGACACTGTGAAACACACAATGTGCTGCCTTAGCACAGTGCATTAGGCTCTTTGGAGAGTCATTACAGTATCAGTTACAGAGTTTGCCCTGGCCTGAGGCGGCAAGAGAAAAAAAAAACTTCTGGTGGATCCGAGCGCGCAAAGATCCAAAAGTGCATAAACATTTTCTTAACCACATCCTGATTGCAATCCTGACATGTAAATATAAAGAACTGATCAAACACCCTCGCTGTGATTACAGTATTAGCATGTAAATGAAAGATATTTCAAAGAGCTGTAAGTGTAGTTTTCCTTTTGTGCTTCTCAGTCAGATTTCTAATGCTTATAAGTAGTTTCTTGCTTGCCATATGTATGACAAATCATGTAAGAACAGCTGGGAAGCACCATTAAATGACTGAAACCTCATGCTGTGGGAAAAGTACTATTTTTGACATCTACATTCATTAAGATTTTTTCTTTTTTTATTTTAATTTTACTTTACTGTTTATATAATTACATGATTAGTAAAATACAAAGTCTGACAAAAAAAGAGCAATTAATACTCACTGTTTTGTGTGAGTTGTTTTTAACTTTTTGTACTGATGTCAATTATAAGATTATTCATAACAAATGCACAATCTTTTGGTTTGCATTCATCAATTTCCAAATAGAAATAGAAAGCAATAAATTGAAATGTACCTTTTGATTGTAACGTATTTAATTCAATAGTTCAACAGACTGTAAAAAACATTTTTTCTTTTGTCAAGTCAACTTAGATAATTAATTTGGTTCAGATAACATAATATTTTGAGTTTCTGTTGATTGATTTAATCACCTTCATTGTATTAACTAAATTTTTTTCAAAAAGGCAACCAGGTAACTTACTTTAAGTTAAACCAACAATTCTTTTTTTACAGTGCAGTAAAATTGAGTTAAAACAAACAAATAAATAAATAAAATAGAATAAGAAGTAATTGCATCAGTAATTGCACTGGGATTTTTCAGTGACACTTTCTGCCGGTTACGTCGATTCGCCAGTTGGTGAAATGATGACAAGTGACTGTATGAGTGAGTCAAGGAATCATTCATTCAACCAACTCGTTCGAAAACTTTGCTTCATTCATGAGCGAAACATGTCTTGATAAGAGAGTCATTAAATCATTTTCCCGATTTGTTCAAAAGCTCTGATTCATTCAGGAGCGAAACAAGTGATTGTCTTTATGAGTGAGTCACTAAACAGATTTGTTCAAAAACAGTGAATCATGCACTAATGCCGCTACTGTGTGTTGCAACGTTTCTGCAATGGCTTTTCATTTGTGGATGAATTTGCTGGCAATATGGTGTTAAATTCTAATTTATTGAATTGTTGCATAAAAGCAATCTCACACTTGCAATCATGCTGTTTTTTGGGAACAGCCGCACTCATGTGATACTAAAATGACTGACATTGTGATAGAAGATTCTGGTCATATCCACCTCTACTTATTAATGTGGTTAAATAGTGGGAAACGTCTCATGAAGGCATTCTTTTCCTTGCCCCCCTACCACAACATGTTATTGCAGCTGCACGCAAGATTTCAAAACCAAGTCTAAAAATATCAGACAGTTGAAATGAAAGCAATGAGAACAAAAGACATTTCAAGTTCCCCAAGTCCCAAAATAGATGCAATGAGACAAAAGCACTCCAGAATAGTCTGATGTGCCACTGTATCCCACGAGTTCCAGAATGGTCATTCGGTTTCGATGGGGACAGACGCCGTTCCATTCTCTGTTCCAATTTTGCAGTTACCCTTCTCCACAGGAGTATGTGAGTCACACTGACAGTCTCTTCAAGGTGAGGTATTTTGGATATCCTCTGTCATGGCTATAGGGCATGCGATGGTTGATGGAAGGGCTTCAGGCAAGAAACTTTTGTTCTATATCGAATCTTGCGACTACACAATCCCCTCTCATCACTTTTCAATAGGTCCTCACCTGACATAGCTGGATACTTGAGCCGCATATTAAAAATTGAATTGGATTTTTCTTGTAATATCATATTTATGACCTGAAATGGCCTCTGAGGTCTTTGAGTGCAATGTGTCGGTATGCTGACTGACATTTTGCTTAGCTAAAGTCAGGGTGTTTTTACACACAGACAACGCACATCATCACCATCCACATTTAGTCAATTCGAAGCACAACCAGAAGAATAACCTAGGGTGAAAAGCTGCAACGTCTAGAGGATAAGAAGACTTGTAGGCCTATCAAAGCTTGGAAGGAGGTCTCTACTGTTCTGGCCTATTTTTTTCCACTTACTAGGGATTACACGGTTTGTGAGCAATATTCGCTGCTCTGGAGGAAGTCTGGCCTTTAGGATCACTTAGCACTATGGAGCACCAAGGGCACAGTAGCTCTACTGAGGTCAAATGTCAGTCTTTGAGGATTTCTTATTCATATTAACCATTTAAAGTCAACAGCAAAGCCAAACTCCAGGCTCCCTAGCTCCAACATGCACACTTACTAGTCCAACTACCAATGCAGTTGAGATATCTATGAACTTTTCTACTTCAAAATCAAGATTTTATGTTAAAATTGACATGCACTCTTAAAAATAAAGGTTCCAAAAGAAGGCTTTTGCAGTGATGCCACACTCTAGAAAATGCTGGGTAAAAAACAACCCAAGTTGGACAAACCTGGGTTGTTTTAACCCCGCGGTTGGGTTAAATGATTGCCCGACCCGCTGGGTAGTTTTATTTAACTCAAATGAACCCCAAAATGTGTTGGAAATTAATAAGTTTAAAAATTAATAATTAAACATTTCCAACCTATTTTAAGCCACCCATAAAATAATTTTTAAACAATAGTTGGGTTAAATAAATGGGCCAAACATTTAACCCAACCCTTGAGTTTGTCCATTTTCAACCCAACTTGGGTTGTTTTTAACCCAGCATTTTTTTTTTTTAGAGTGCATAGAAGAACAATTTTAGGTTCCCAAAAGATCAGTGAACAGTTAAGAACCATTTCTTCTTGGTGTGAAGAACATTTAAATAATCTAAAGAACCCTTTTCCACTATAAAGAACATTTTTGTGCAATGGGAAGGTTCCATGAATGTTAAAGGTTCTTCATGGAACTGTAGATGCCGATAAAGAACCTAATTATTTTTAAGAGAGTGAATGTAAAAGTGCATATTGTAGTTTCTGCAACTGGTTACCATTCTACGGTTTCTTCCCCATTAGATTCTATGCAGTTCACTTCAATTTAAAAGTCAATCTAAAAAAAAAATAAAAAATACTGGGTTAAAAACAACCCAAGTTGGATTGAAAATAGACAAACCAAGTGATTGGGTTGTTTTAACCCATCAGTTGGGTTAAATGTTTGCCCAACGAGCTGGGTAGTTTTATTTAACCCAACTATTGTATAAAAATTACTATGGCTGGCTTACAATGAACTCAAAATAGGTTGGAAATTAAAAGTCAGATACATAATTACCAAAGGCAACAGTAATAATCAAAAGGTGAACATTTATTAATAAACATTAATTTCCAACATACTTTGGGTTCATTTTAAGCAAGCAATACAGTATTTTTTAAACAAAAGTTGAGTTAAATAAAACTACTCAGCAGGTTGGGCAAACATTTAACCCAATCACTAGGTTAAAACAACCCAATTTCTGCTGGGTTTGTCCATTTTCAACCCAGCATTTTTTTTTTTTTTTTTTTTTTTAGAAAGTACAAATATTTAATTTCATGTGAATTGTCACTACATGAAATTGTATACACACCTGCATACAGATCCATTTTCAAAATGACCAACACTGCATGACCATCTATCACAACTCAAGGTTAGTTAGAGGAATAATAACCAAATAATCCAAGCAATAAACAATGGTTTCAAAGCACTGCATGCATCATATTGAGAAAAATGCAATCACAACCCATAGGTTTATAAAAATGGCCGAGCAATCTAAAAATCAATGCACGTTGTGAAGGCAATGCACCGGCATCAATGGATGGACCATGCTTTGCCCCTTCAGCACTGCGGAGAGCTCAACTCTGCGCAAAGCATGCCTCCATCCATGCGCTCGCGACGCGCCACAGTCATTACTCACATGTGCACGGTGCAAACCAATTCTGTTCCCTAAATGGATTTCATAAATCTCAAATCGTTGTGAATGCACGCCGGTGCATAAACCAACGTCCATGTGGATGTCAGTGTGCTTTGTCCACGCGCCGCATGGCACCATCCTCGTGAATGGGAAAAAGTGGCATTTGCATGAACATGAGTAGATTAAACATACGATTCTACACAGTTCCGTAGATTTGCGCGCTATATACGTCTGTCATGCACGTTTAACTGCTAGACACATTATGAGTCAATCACGCGCGTGCATTTATATATAATGCAGTAGAGTCGAGAGTCTGTGCAGTGCCGAGGGGACTGAAAAAACACTGATAGGACAGATGTAGATCTATTATTCAAAGAGTCTCTGTTTGTATTATTCACATCTTAATTTCTCAGCCTGTTTGGCTTCATTGCACTTGGTCGCAAGAAGTAAGCATGAAAACATCAAATTATTTCAACCACGTGGTAGGCTATTTTACAATGCATATGCAATACTAAAAGGTACCGTACGCAGAGTTGCAATTATGCAAAATGCATTAATTATTGTTTGTCGCCTCTGTGTAAGTTGCGCGCACACGCAAGAGCGCACTGACACGAGAAAAAAGTTGGATAAATTGCAAAGACAGAGATAAAATCAATTCACCTGCTGCCAGTTTTCCTCCAGCGACGGCATCGCGGAGAAGTAGCCAGTGTCATGCACAAGTTGAAGTTCTTGAAAAATACTGTAATTGGCCAGAACATCCATGTTTGTGCAGCTAAACGGTGCGTTTGAGAGACTTTGATTCTCTGCGCGAGGAATCCGCGTTCGCTTCAGCGCGAGCGACTGAAACATTCAGATCAGTCACGAAATCCGAAACGTTTCAGTTCACTATGGACTCTAAAATATGTTTAATAGTAAAGGATCCATCCATCCAGGTTTGTTTTCTTTCCTCACAATGTTTCTGGAAGGTGAGCTGCAGGAGCACAGTAGCTCACAGGTTACTGTGTCAGTCAGTGTGGGGAGCCACCGTAGCGTCTGCGGATGCCCGCGAATCAAGGGGGCGTGTTTATCTGTCAATCAACTTCGTGCGTAACCATATAAGGAAAAAAGGGACGAGAACTTTGGTGGCGATTCAGAAAGGCGGAGCTAAACGCGGAAAGTGGGAGGAGTTCGATGCTGTTCTGGCCCTATGATTCGTTCTCCGAGTTGTCACTCACAACATACATGCCTTTGAAAGCCGAGCTATTTTTAGATCGCTATATAACATACGAATCAGCGTTCGAGCCTCATTCGAAGCAAGAGCTTCCAGAGAGCCACATCAAGTCTGTTCAACGCACTGAAATGCTGAAGAAAATACACATTTTAAAACACTCTAGACGATAAAAGAAAGATTATGCTAACATAAACACTGAGAGAATCCGCACAGCTGAAATGGTCATCACTGTTGCTGTGTGCGTAAAAGTGGTTGTTTTGATATCCGCGATGTTTAATTTGATTTACTTGCTCAAATAGCCGTGAAATGAAGTGCACAAAAGTTCACATATCTGTATGATAAGAGATAAATAGGTATAAAGAGTTCTGTCAGGTAGATTATCAGCTAAATATGAATGCATTTGCTTTCAAAATCCCTCAAGGTATACATTCATACCTATTCATATTTACATGTTGCTCCAAAGTACTTCAAGTCATTATGCTTTTTTTTTTGTAAGTTCTATCTATCTATCTATCTATCTATCTATCTATCTATCTATCTATCTATCTATCTATCTATCTATCTATCTATCTATCTATCTATCTATCTATCTATCTATCTATCTATCTATCTATCTATCTATCTATCTATCTATCTATCTCTATAATGCACTCTGTAACCCTGACTTTTGATTTGCTATGTGTGCCGCTTAACTCGCGTGTTATTTACATGGAAATCAGATGGCATATAAGCTTGAGTACCTCTTTGAACTATAAGTACTTCGCAGCCATCTCACAACATCCCTGACCTTGTGTCATGCATGTAATTAGATAAGTGGAACCTATAAACTGCGAGAGGCTCTGAAAGGAAAATCTTGACCAAATCTGTTCGCTCTTTCACTTCAGCTGGAATGAAAAGAGGGGGGGAAATCGTGGAATAGGCTTTAGTTGTTATGGCTCATTTGATTTGAATTATTCATATTCTTCACCAGATGATGCTTCGGCTCTTGGTGAGCATGTGTTATTTCTTTCATCTGGTACCTGCTCTGTAGATGGAAGGAATGAGGTATGAATGAATTCATGAATTCACCGGTGAATCTAAGAGTGACCTTAAAAAAACACTCTGGAGACAGAGGAGGTATAAGGAATGAACGTGTTTTTCTCCTCTAAAGCAGTTTTCATCCAAGATGGTCTGAGACTGGGATTTTCCTCTGTGCTATTAAAACAGAAGGCTGGAGGATAGGGGGATTGTTCTATCCTAAGTGAAGTCTTGAACGTCCTCTCACTCATAGATGTGACTGACCTATATATATGGAGGTGAATATGGTACTTTGGAGGTTATAAAAGATGTTTCTTGATGGGTTCTTCAGATCAGTCTTTTTGTGCTTCACAGAGAACAAGTTGATTTTCTGAAGAATTAAATAATAAAAACATCTAAAGAATATAAGACTGCAAGGGATGCTGACAAAAAAGAATGGGGGAAAAACTTAATGAAAATAGCTTAAAATGCAATTTTTTTTAAAATAAATTCTTTGTTTTCATGTTAATTCATGTGTTTTATATAATTTTCAACAAAAGTTGTATAAATAAATGGCTATAATAGTAATATAAAGTAACCATTAAGAAATAATTTTAATATTTATACAAATATTATGCATTTTTGAAACATGAAATTCATTAAGTTGTCTTAGTTTGACATTTGGCAACCTGAACTTGTAAATGTCATAAAAGGGTCAAATAATCAATATTTTTAAGATACTTTGACAGTCATTTATCAACAAAAACAAATGGCTTCCTGCATTTAAAACTTTTCTAAACAAAACTTAAAAAAAAAAAAAAGTATTTATAAAACATTTTTTATTTATATGAATTATGATTTTTTTTTATTTCTGTCTTTTAATCATACTTACTTAAAAAAAAAGTTTTTCAAGCAAGTTACACCAGATAACTACACACATAAAAAATAAAATTAAAAAAATCCGAAACTGACATTCATAATAATTGATGAGATGCTTTCATCATGTTCTGTATAAATTGCATTTTTAATAGAGATGTACCGATATATCGGCCAATAATCGGTATCAGCCGATAAAAGCAAATTTTCAGGGTCGACATATCCTGTCAATCAAAAGAGGGCAGGAAAATGCACTAAATTTGTGCTTTGTGTAAAGAAAATGCTAAGAAACCAGTTTGATGTTCAGTGTTATTAGTAATTATATGAATTAATACCATTCAGAAAGTTAATATTAATTTAATCTTCAGAGTTTAGTTTGTGATTTGAGATACGTGTTGATGAAATGGAGAGAATAAAGTTTTTATACGCATTTCTTTCAAAATATAATAATTAAAAATTAGAAGGCAGAACCCCCAAACTATCAGTATCTGAATAATCGGCTATCGGTATCGGTGGAGAAATTTAGTATCGGTGCATCTCTAATTTTTAATGCAATGAGAAAATTAGCGTGAAGACATATTGGCCCTTTTTTCATTTGTACACAAAGTTCTTATTTTTAAGAGTGTTTTTGACATTGTGTAATCTGAATAAACATCTGTCCCTGCTAAATCAGCTGTGAATGGTAACTGCATGTTATGCAAATAAGTGGAAATGAGTGGTTTGGAGACAGTTTGTTTAATTTGAGAGAAGATAAGACTGGAAGAGTGACCGACAGTTGGAAAGTGAGAAAGTGAGGTAATTGTAATCTGCCTCAGTGTAAAGCCTACTTTTTCTTCCAGTGTGTGTGAAATGTAGCTGATTTGCTCTCTTTGTGTAAGCCAGGTTTATGTGTGCCTCCCCAGCCCACCCCTGTGCGTCCACAGTGGCAGCGAGTGCTGTAATCTCATTATTCTGCTCTGGGAGGCTGGCTGTCGGCCCTGGAACTACGATTTACACATGGCATTTCAACAGGGAGGGGAGGGCCTGCTGTCGATGAAGCGCCCACTGACATTTATCCATTTGACACGTAAGCCTCTCTCTCTCTTTCTATCTCTAACTTATACACACAAACAAATACCAAATGTGTTTGTCATTCCACCTAATATATAACAGCTATATAATATATTTATTGGCATTGGGGATTTCAACAAACTAACCCTAATGGTATGTGCACAGTTCGCATCGCGTTACTCGCTGTAGATACTCACGAGATTACATGATTTTAGCTTTACTCGCGCAAATAAAAACATCGCGTGATGAGTGTCTTCACGCACATCAACAACAACATTTCTTACTGCCATTTTTAACTTTGGCTAATGCCAGTGCTAACCAGTTCAGTAATGAAAAACTCATAGCTAGAATCAAGTAACCGATGCATATTTTTCAACTTCCTTGCTTGCTTTTTCTCCAAGTTACCTCCTTTTTTGAATAAGAAGTTGTGTCATAAATTTCGGGAGTGCCTGCAAACGGGTACAATAATGCTTTCCTCCATTTTCTGATACAACCAGACGTGTCAATAAGCTCTTCGTCAACGCGGCATCCGAATTTCCCACTCGAGTTGAAATATCCCGCTCGAATTTTCAACTTGCGCGGAAGACGTGATTGAGGTGAATATCATATGTTCGTGCCAATCGCGTCGCCCAATTTGCGTATTTTGCGTCACCCAGCACTAATCTGCGTCTATTCACATCTTTGCATTGACTTTGTGTGTAATCTAATTGTGCAAATAATTAAATTCGCTCTTCTCTCAGATCGAACATTTGATCATACACACTACGTGATTGTCACTCATGTGAACGAGAGCTGATTTGCATCCAGTTTCAGGCGTTTGTCGGCAATTTCTAAAAAGCTGTCGGTGAGTAAAAATCGTGGCTAAAATCGTGCGGTGTGTAGGCTACCCCACATTATCTGATCCATATATTTCTGGTCTTGGAGTCTCTATTATCGAGCTGATAAGTTGAATCAGGTGTGTTTGATTAGAAAGAGACTGTCTGAAATACTTCATGACCGTTAACAGCATCAGTTGTGTCGCTTCATTGACATTCATAAATCCTCTCATGCGGCCTCATGGGATAGTAAAGTGTCCATCTTATGCGCACTTCAGAATCTCGACGGAAGTTGTAGGTCATCCGGGCACTTTTCGCCTACTGTTTTTTGAATACTATACATTCGGACAGGTTTGGAACGGCATGAGAATGAGTAAATGATGACAGAATTATCATTTTTGGGTGAACAATGCCTTTAAAGTTAACATCAAATTAAATATTGCATGTTTCTGGTCTCAGTGCGCAAGTAAAAAAGACTTGTGGCTCTTTACATCCATTCCACCCTAGCATTAAGTTTTCAGAGGCAAGCAGCACTCACATTTTCTTCAGAAAATGTAAAATTTAAGTTTTTAAATCGCAATCGGACTTGATTTGTGTCTTACTCCAAAGTAATGAGAAGTGAACTCGCATTGCCCTCACACAAGTTCTGCTTTTACCCTTCTTTTACCTACCCTTTTGCATTAATATTAAAGCAGTTGCACTGACTTTAAAGGATATCTGAACCGAAGAGCCAATTACCATAACCGTATTGCTTCAGAAAACCTGTCATCTGACTTATCTCTACAATAACTACAGTCATATTGCCCTGATTTTATGGCAAAGGCCGTAATGTGTCCGTAACCACACCGAGACTGACGAATACATTAATCTCCACTCTCCTCCATTTCGTTTCACTGCTGACATAGCTATTTACTGACAGTTAGTGGTATTACGGCATTAATAATGGAAAAGATGCCATCCACCGCACCATCATGAAAAGGCTAATGGCAGCAAACTGCATATTTGAAGTTTTTCGTGTTTCATGTAATGCCACCGCACAAGACACAAGAATCAAAAAGAATTTATGTGCATTAAATTAAATTTATAAGCTGCTAATGATGGAACACGACTAAAGATAAAACGAATATTTTTTTGGTGCATGCTTTGCTGTTGAATATCTCTTAATTATTGAGAATACATGGAAAACATCCTATGTAAAAATAAATGCCAAGACATTTTGAATCTACATAACATGATATTAGAATCTGATATCATGTTATGTAGATTCAAAATGTCTTAGGGTTTATTTTATCTAATAATCTAATAATTAGATCAACAGTTTTCCACCAAATACTGTGCCCGAGTTGTCTGAGCAAACTGCTTCACATTGAGCAATGTTGCTGATTAATGCTGGCATGAAAGGTTTATGTGGATACTGTTATGGGATTATGTTTTGCCTTTTGGCTTTTTGTTTTGTCTTTATGTAGCCCCTCCTGTTCGAACCGCCTGCTCTAAGCGGGACTCAAACCCTGGTCTGCTGGCATGGGAGTCAGGCTGTACACAATCCCAGCTGAGGAAAAAGGGCAAAACCATTGGTCATTTTATATTAAAAGAAAAATTATATATATATATATATATATATATATATATATATATATATATATATATATATATATATATATATATATATATATATATATATATATATATATATATATATATATATATATATATATATATATATGTATATATATATATATATAAACTGCCCTCCAATACTGCCCTCCAGTTTGGAAACGCCCTAGAAAAGTGGCGTTTTGGACAATATTGGCATGAATCCTTTATAATTTGTGATAATTTTGCACTGATAAGGGACAACACAAACTACAAAAAACATATTTTATTACATAAACAGTTTATAGAAAAAAATTAAATTTCCGATTCATCAAAATCACCATTAGCAGCTATCTGACCTAAACTGGGTTCTAATTGGTTCATTGTATTCTAAACTTAATTGGCAATCGATTGTTGAAGCTATCAAGGTGTGCTGACCCCAAAATCTTTTACAAACCTGGGCCAAGTTTAAACCAGTAACCAGGCATCACAGTTGGCAAAGGGGCATGTTTGACATGTATATATTGCCATTATTATGTAATCAAAATGAAAATTAAAATAAAAAATTAAAATACTTTAATGTATTTGCACCAAAAAATGAAATGGATTTATACTCATATTATCCAAATCCACACTTTGCCAGGGGTGTTTCTAAACTTTTGGATGCCATATATATATATATATATATATATATATATATATATATATATATATATATATATATATATATATATATATATATATATATATATATATATATATATATAGCCCTTCCAGTTATATATATATATACCACCCACTCTAAGTGGGACTCAAACCCGCAAACCCGGGTCCGCTGGCATGGGAGTCTCTCTAACAATGAGGATGATTGTTGCTGATTGTGTCGTCAGTTATTACCATTTTGTTGCGTCATGAGTGCATCTTAATTAAGTTTGTAGTTTGTCACCATTGAGACTGATGTGTGACTATGGCATGTAGTATCTTTGTGAAAATAAAACAATATATATAAAAGGCAAAGTATTTGAATAGAAAGGACAAGAGACAAATACCAGACATTTTCTGTTGGCTTTCATTGTCATAATACTTAGAGGCTTGATTGAGCTTGTCGTTTTCATTCTTTTCAATGACTTACACAGTACATGCAATTGTTGCTGCCCTTCTCAAGGGAATTTAGCTTATTTTAAGGACGTTTGTTGGAATTAAGAAGAGTATTTTAGCCGTGTACTGAATGTTGAATAGACACAGATAGAATTTTAACTTTGACCTTTATTTATGCAAAAGTCTTTGAGGCTTTCTTCTGATCATTATTTTCAATCTGTTACCCATCTTGAAGAACAAGTAATGGAAATATCGTTACTGTCGACTCTGAATGTCGAGGCTCCCGTTGCTCAAGAGGAGAGAATAGAATGCTACAAAACGCCCTCTCAGCTCGCTCTCACAGTTAATGCTGCGCTGGTGCTTCTCATGCCAAGCGAGATGAATAAACAGTAGAAAGCAGACAAGAGAAAATGCAGACAGGACCACAAAGGGCAGAGCCTCTCAAGCCAATTAAATGAGAGAGAATGGCACACATACAGGAAATTTCCTCTGACCTCCCTCCCTTCCTCCGAAAGGTTACAGGGATGCAAATGTGGCCTCTGTGGAGAATATTGATAATCACACTCGCCTTTTGTTAGTCTGTCTGGTTTTTTGTAATGGGCCCAGGAGAGACTGGACTTTTCAGATGTCATTTCATGAATGCAGTTCAGGTAATTAGAGTGATTTTGCAGTAGCTATTGAAGCTTTGTATGATTGTACAATAATTACACTTGTAGGAAAGGAATATCACAAATTAGATCTCCTTAATATCTTAATTGTTTCTCCTTGGTGGCAATCAGATGGTCAAATGGATACTTTTAACCATTGTTCATTCGGGGCTCACACTTGTTCTTTGCAGTCAAAAGTGACCGAACACCTGAAATGTAACTTTTTTTCTTTTCAGTAAAATCAATGTAATATATTTTGTTCAGTAATATTTTTTTATTTTGTATTTTGATAGAATTTCATCGTACTAATTAATATGTATGTTATAATTATCAATTCTTTCCCCATTGAAAGTAATACAATTTTTTCCTATTTTTCATTTCATGTTAAAATGCCTTCAAAATCCAATTTTTGAAGGCAGATTAGTGCCATCTAGTTGGCGTAAAAAAAGAAAAACATCTGTAATGCCATGGTGTAACCACTAGATTCCCATTTATCTCTGTTTAAAAAGGCTTATTTTTGTATTTTTAATACAAAAATACATAAATATGTATTTGGATATATATTTAGACATTCTCAAAGATGTTTTAGATTGTTTTTGTTTGAAATGTTGATTTGAAGTGTCAGTTTTTGCATTCATTTTACTAGTCAAACCTGAACACAGAGAAAGACATTTTGTTACACATAACATCAAATATTATACATCAACTTATATCGCAACTGCCATAAAAGTCACAGTTTTTGTAACATTCCGATAAAGTAGTAATTTTTAAAATATCCAAAAATGTCCAAATTTTGTTTCTAGTCTGAAATGACCGTACAACACCAGATAGTTAAATGTCCTGCTTCTCAGGTAAAAAAATACCCCAGTAATCTCACATTAACAGTGTCTCAATCTGATACTTAAGATACTTAAGCCTGTAGACTAAAGTCAAAATTAACTCAGTTTAATCAAATTCTCCCTAAATCCATTTACCTTAGCGGTCCACATTTGTTTTATTGCTCTATACTGAACCTGAGCTGTAAAAACGTTGCCTTGGGGCCAAACAAATATGCATAAAGACACCCAGTTGTTGCAATCAATTCGCTCACCAGTTCTGTGATAATATATGCAAGTCAATATATTTAAATAAGTCATCTGCATAAAGACAAAAGCCATTTGAAAGAGCATAATTTTCATTGATCAAGCTCCCTTTAGATCTGTTCTGTATGTTGTCAGTTTTTGCTAAATAGCTTTAACAAGCATCTAAAAGAGTCTTTAGAGAAATCAAAAGACTGCTTAGTGGGAGTCTACATAAAGACAAATCTGCATTGATCAGAACCCACTGTAGCTCTTTTTGTGCTGGATATGTGAAATGAAAGAAGGCAATTATAACTCTGCTTTGTATAATGTTGACATAATTCAGAGATTATTTTAAATGAGCAGTGAACAGTTCATATGAGTGTGTGTGTGTGTGTGGACTGTGTTAGATTGTTGATGTTTGCATAGTGACTGAGCACAAAAGAGAAGTCAGAGGTCACAGATTTGAGCCATTCACCAGGAAACCATGGCAACGGTCACAGTGTAGCAGCTGTCAGGTAATGACATTCACTGACTGGTGTGCATCTTTGTGTGGAGGGGGAGGGTGGTGTCTTTACACAAATCATTCATCAACTGGAGAGTGACATATGCCTCTTCAAGTGCCACACCATTACTGTATACAAAACACCATATGCATCACATTAAGGTAAAAATCCTTTACACGTTTATCATGATTAATAGTTTTCACTAAAATACCATATTTACTGCAGTTGTTACTGTAATAAAATTAGTTGTTTTATTTTGCAACCTCTGTCACTACAATAAATAAAAACTAAAGCTACTTGCATTGTTTGAATTCCATTTAATTTATTATGATTTTAAAGCAGCAAAAGTAACAGTAGTGGTGTTTGTTGAAATGATAGTTATGAAAGGGGGATGAAAAGGAGAGTAGAAATTTAAGGATTAGTACACTTCAAAGTTAAAATTTTCTGATAATTTACTCACTCCCATGTCATCCAAGATGATTCTCTTTCTTCAGTCGAAAAGAAATTAAGGTTTTTGAGGAAAACATTCCAGGATTTTTCTCCATATAGTGGACTTCAGCAGTTACCAACGGGTTGAAGGTCCAAATTGCAGTTTTAATGCAGCTTCAAAGAGCTCTACATGATCCCAGATGAGGAATAAGGGTCTTATCTAGCGAAACAATTGGTCATTTTCTTAAAAAAAAAAAAAAAAAAAAAATATATATATATATATATATATATATATATATATATATATATATATATATATATATATATATATATATATATATATATATATATATATATATATATACACAGTCCAAAAGTTTGGAACCACTAAGATTTTTAATGTTTTTAAAAGAAGTTTCGCCTGCTCACCAAGGCTACATTTATTTAATTAAAAATACAGTAAAAAACAGTAATATTGTGAAATATTATTACAATTTACAATAACTGTGTACTATTTAAATATATTTGACAAAGTAATTTATTCCTGTGATGCAAAGCTGAATTTTCAGCATCATTACTCCAGTCTTCAGTGTCACATGATCCTTCAGAAATCATTCTAATATGCTGATCTGCTGCTCAAGAAACATTTATGATTATTTTCAATGTTGAAAACAGTTGTGTACTTTTTTTTTTGAGGATTCCTTGATGAATAGAAAGTTCAAAAGAACAGCATTTATCTGAAATACAAAGCTTCTGTAGCATTATACGCTACCGTTCAAAAGTTTGGGGTCAGTAAGAATTTTTATTTTTATTTTTATTTTTTTTAAAAGAAATTAAAGAAATGAATACTTTTATTCAGCAAGGATGCATTAAATCAATCAAAAGTGACAGTAAAGACATTTATAATGTTACAAAAGATTAGATTTCAGATAAACACTGTTCTTTTGAACTTTCTATTCATCAAATAATCCTGAAAAAAAAATATTGTACACAAATATTTTGTACAATTGTACACATTAAATGTTTCTTGAGCAGCAGATCAGCATATTAGAATGATTTCTGAAGGATCATGTGACACTGAAGACTGGAGTAATGATGCTGAAAATTCAGCTTTGCATCACAGGAATAAATTACTTTGTCAAATATATTTAAATAGTACACAGTTATTTTAAATTGTAATAATATTTCACAATATTACTGTTTTTAATGTATTTTTAATTAAATAAATGTAGCCTTGGTGAGCAGACAAAACTTATTTTAAAAACATTAAAAATCTTAGTGGTTCCAAACTTTTGGACTGTACTGTGTATATATATATATATATATATATATATATATATATATATATATATATATATATATATATATATATATATATATATACTTTTTAACCACAAAATGCTCATCTTGCACTCACATAATTTTATGGATTTCTTTTTAATCTTTTTATTTTGATTACATTTTATTAATTAAAACAACTTGTAAACATAATTCATCACTAGCATTATGCAGTCATTTAAGACATTTCTTCTTATATAGAACCCCTTTTTTGGCATAAAAGGGGTCCAGAACCCCCCTGGGTTCTATTTAGAACCCCATTGAACCTGTTTTTCTAATAGTGCAGCTTGGAAGTCAGTCTGAAAGCAGTGCCCTGATGAGTTACCGTCAAACAAACGTGTTGTCTGTTAAGTCACTGATTGACCGAGCAGTGAGGTTTCAGACACAGGCTACACTCCAGCCAAGAGGAGAAAGATTGTCTGTTCATCCTTTTATCCAGCAGCTCAGGCCATGCACACACATCTGCTCTGACTCTAGACAGTCTTTATCGTGAGCATTCAGCTTCCTCAGTTCATGCGAGGCCACTGATAACAGGTTTCTCCAATCAATACACAACATGCCCCTGCAGACCATCTCAGGCACTGTTTTCATCAGCGCTATGATTCTGTGAAATAACTTCCTTTTTAATTATGTCTTTATCCGCAGGCTCCAGTGGAAATCATAACTTGTCCACTCTGAGGTCAACAAAGCCAGAGAATCCAAAAGCGACACTTGTCCACAAGTGGATGGACCTATTAAATGTGTGTACAGGTCTACAGGTAAAATATACAGGGTTAAAAACAACCCAAGTTGGGTGGTATAAAGTCAGAATTGCAAGTTGTAAACAGAATTGTGAGATATAAACTTGCAATTGCGTGTTATAATGTCCAGTTGTGAGAGAAAAAAAAAATTCTCAGAATTGCGAGTTTATAGTATCTCACAATTCTGACTTTATATCTCACAATTCTGACTTTATAACTCACAATTCTGACTTTATATCTCACAATTCTGACTTTATAACTCACAATTCTGACTTTATAACTCACAATTCTGACTTTATATCTCACAATTCTGACTTTATAACTCACAATTCTGACTTTATATCTCACAATTCTGACTTTATATCTCACAATTCTGACTTTATATCTCACAATTCTGACTTTATATCTCACAATTCTGACTTTATATCTCACAATTCTGGCTTTATATCTCACAATTCTGACTTTATATCTCACAATTCTGACTTTATATCTCACAATTCTGACTTTATATCTCACAATTCTGACTTTATATCTCACAATTCTGACTTTATATCTCACAATTCTGACTTTATATCTCACAATTCTGACTTTATATCTCACAATTCTGACTTTATATCTCACAATTCTGACTTTATATCTCACAATTCTGGCTTTATATCTCACAATTCTGACTTTATAACTCACAATTCTGACTTTATATCTCACAATTCTGACTTTATATCTCACAATTCTGACTTTATATCTCACAATTCTGGCTTTATATCTCACAATTCTGACTTTATATCTCACAATTCTGACTTTATATCTCACAATTCTGACTTTATATCTCACAATTCTGACTTTATAACTCACAATTCTGACTTTATATCTCACAATTCTGACTTTATATCTCACAATTCTGACTTTATAACTCACAATTCTGACTTTATATCTCACAATTCTGACTTTATATCTCACAATTCTGACTTTATATCTCACAATTCTGACTTTATATCTCACAATTCTGACTTTATAACTCACAATTCTGACTTTATAACTCACAATTCTGACTTTATATCTCACAATTCTGACTTTATATCTCACAATTCTGACTTTATATCTCACAATTCTGACTTTATATCTCACAATTCTGACTTTATATCTCACAATTCTGACTTTATATCTCACAATTCTGACTTTATATCTCACAATTCTGACTTTATATCTCACAATTCTGACTTTATATCTCACAATTCTGACTTTATAACTCACAATTCTGACTTTATATCTCACAATTCTGACTTTATATCTCACAATTCTGACTTTATATCTCACAATTCTGACTTTATATCTCACAATTCTGACTTTATATCTCACAATTCTGACTTTATATCTCACAATTCTGACTTTATATCTCACAATTCTGACTTTATAACTCGCAATTCTGACTTTATAACTCACAATTCTGACTTTATATCTCACAATTCTGACTTTATATCTCACAATTCTGACTTTATATCTCACAATTCTGACTTTATATCTCACAATTCTGACTTTATAACTCACAATTCTGACTTTATATCTCACAATTCTGACTTTATATCTCACAATTCTGACTTTATAACTCACAATTCTGACTTTATATCTCACAATTCTGACTTTATATCTCACAATTCTGACTTTATAACTCACAATTCTGACTTTATATCTCACAATTCTGACTTTATATCTCACAATTCTGACTTTATATCTCACAATTCTGACTTTATATCTCACAATTCTGACTTTATATCTCACAATTCTGACTTTATATCTCACAATTCTGACTTTATATCTCACAATTCTGACTTTATATCTCACAATTCTGACTTTATATCTCACAATTCTGACTTTATATCTCACAATTCTGACTTTATATCTCACAATTCTGACTTTATAACTCACAATTCTGACTTTATATCTCACAATTCTGACTTTATATCTCACAATTCTGACTTTATATCTCACAATTCTGACTTTATAACTCACAATTCTGACTTTATATCTCACAATTCTGACTTTATATCTCACAATTCTGACTTTATATCTCACAATTCTGACTTTATAACTCACAATTCTGACTTTATATCACAATTCTGACTTTATAACTCACAATTCTGACTTTATAACTCGCAATTCTGACTTTATATCTCACAATTCTGGCTTTATATCTCTCAATTCTGACTTTATATCTCACAATTCTGACTTTATATCTCACAATTCTGACTTTATATCTCACAATTCTGGCTTTATATCACGCAATTCTGACGTTATATCTCACAATTCTGACTTTATAACTCACAATTCTGACTTTATATGTCACAATTCTGACTTTATATCTCACAATTCTGACTTTATAACTCACAATTCTGACTTTATATCTCACAATTCTGACTTTATATCTCACAATTCTGACTTTATAACTCACAATTCTGACTTTATAACTCACAATTCTGACTTTATAACTCGCAATTCTGACTTTATATCTCACAATTCTGACTTTATATCTCACAATTCTGACTTTATATCTCACAATTCTGACTTTATATCTCACAATTCTGACTTTATAACTCACAATTCTGACTTTATATCTCACAATTCTGACTTTATAACTCACAATTCTGACTTTATATCTCACAATTCTGACTTTATATCTCACAATTCTGACTTTATAACTCACAATTCTGACTTTATATCTCGCAATTCTGACTTTATATCTCACAATTCTGACTTTATAACTCGCAATTCTGACTTTATATCTCACAATTCTGACTTTATAACTCGCAATTCTGACTTTATAACTCACAATTCTGACTTTATAACTCACAATTCTGACTTTATATCTCACAATTCTGACTTTATATCTCACAATTCTGACTTTATAACTCACAATTCTGACTTTATATCTCACAATTCTGACTTTATATCTCACAATTCTGACTTTATAACTCACAATTCTGACTTTATATCTCCCAATTCTGACTTTATATCTCACAATTCTGACTTTATATCTCACAATTCTGACTTTATAACTCACAATTCTGACTTTATATCTCACAATTCTGACTTTATAACTCACAATTCTGACTTTATATCTCACAATTCTGACTTTATATCTCACAATTCTGACTTTATATCTCGCAATTCTGACTTTATAACTCGCAATTCTGACTTTATAACTCACAATTCTGACTTTATAACTCACAATTCTGACTTTATAACTCACAATTCTGACTTTATAACTCACAATTCTGACTTTATAACTCACAATTCTGACTTTATATCTCACAATTCTGACTTTATAACTCACAATTCTGACTTTATATCTCACAATTCTGACTTTATATCTCACAATTCTGACTTTATATCTCGCAATTCTGACTTTATAACTCGCAATTCTGACTTTATATCTCACAATTCTGGCTTTATATCTCACAATTCTGACTTTATATCTCACAATTCTGACTTTATATCTCACAATTCTGGCTTTATATCTCTCAATTCTGACTTTATATCTCACAATTCTGACTTTATATCTCACAATTCTGACTTTATATCTCACAATTCTGACTTTATATCTCACAATTCTGGCTTTATAACTCACAATTCTGGCTTTATATCTCACAATTCTGGCTTTATATCTCACAATTCTGACTTTATATCTCACAATTCTGACTTTATATCTCACAATTCTGACTTTATATCTCACAATTCTGGCTTTATAACTCACAATTCTGGCTTTATATCTCACAATTCTGACTTTATATCTCACAATTCTGACTTTATATCTCACAATTCTGACTTTATATCTCACAATTCTGACTTTATAACTCACAATTCTGGCTTTATATCTCACAATTCTGACTTTATATCTCACAATTCTGACTTTATAACTCACAATTCTGGCTTTATATCTCTCAATTCTGACTTTATATCTCACAATTCTGACTTTATAACTCACAATTCTGACTTTATATCACAATTCTGACTTTATAACTCACAATTCTGACTTTATAACTCACAATTCTGACTTTATATCTCACAATTCTGACTTTATATCTCACAATTCTGACTTTATATCTCACAATTCTGACTTTATATCTCACAATTCTGACTTTATATCTCACAATTCTGACTTTATATCTCACAATTCTGACTTTATATCTCACAATTCTGACTTTATAACTCACAATTCTGACTTTATATCTCACAATTCTGACTTTATAACTCACAATTCTGACTTTATATCTCACAATTCTGACTTTATATCTCACAATTCTGACTTTATAACTCGCAATTCTGACTTTATAACTCACAATTCTGACTTTATATCTCACAATTCTGACTTTATATCTCACAATTCTGACTTTATATCTCACAATTCTGACTTTATAACTCACAATTCTGACTTTATATCTCGCAATTCTGACTTTATATCTCACAATTCTGACTTTATATCTCACAATTCTGACTTTATATCTCACAATTCTGACTTTATATCTCACAATTCTGACTTTATATCTCACAATTCTGACTTTATATCTCACAATTCTGACTTTATATCTCACAATTCTGACTTTATATCTCACAATTCTGACTTTATAACTCACAATTCTGACTTTATAACTCACAATTCTGACTTTATATCTCACAATTCTGACTTTATATCTCACAATTCTGACTTTATATCTCACAATTCTGACTTTATATCTCACAATTCTGACTTTATATCTCACAATTCTGACTTTATATCTCACAATTCTGACTTTATATCTCACAATTCTGACTTTATATCTCACAATTCTGACTTTATAACTCACAATTCTGACTTTATATCTCACAATTCTGACTTTATATCTCACAATTCTGACTTTATATCTCACAATTCTGACTTTATATCTCACAATTCTGACTTTATATCTCACAATTCTGACTTTATATCTCACAATTCTGACTTTATAACTCACAATTCTGACTTTATATCTCACAATTCTGACTTTATATCTCACAATTCTGACTTTATAACTCACAATTCTGACTTTATATCTCACAATTCTGACTTTATAACTCACAATTCTGACTTTATATCTCACAATTCTGACTTTATATCTCACAATTCTGACTTTATATCTCACAATTCTGACTTTATATCTCACAATTCTGACTTTATATCTCACAATTCTGACTTTATAACTCACAATTCTGACTTTATATCTCACAATTCTGACTTTATAACTCACAATTCTGACTTTATATCTCACAATTCTGACTTTATATCTCACAATTCTGACTTTATATCTCACAATTCTGACTTTATATCTCACAATTCTGACTTTATATCTCACAATTCTGACTTTATATCTCACAATTCTGACTTTATATCTCACAATTCTGACTTTATATCTCACAATTCTGACTTTATAACTCACAATTCTGACTTTATATCTCACAATTCTGGTTTTATATCTCACAATTCTGACTTTGTAACACACAATTCTGACTATATCATATCTCTGACTCGCAATTCTGACTTTATATCTCGCAATTCTGACTTTATAACTCACAATTCTGACTTTATATCTCACAATTCTGACTTTATATCTCGCAATTTTGACTTTATAACTCACAATTCTGACTTTATAACTCACAATTCTGACTTTATATCTCACAATTCTGACTTTATATCTCACAATTCTGACTTTATAACTCACAATTCTGACTTTATAACTCACAATTCTGACTTTATATCTCACAATTCTGACTTTATAACTCACAATTCTGACTTTATATCTCACAATTCTGACTTTATATCTCACAATTCTGACTTTATATCTCACAATTCTGACTTTATATCTCACAATTCTGACTTTATATCTCACAATTCTGACTTTATAACTCACAATTCTGACTTTATATCTCACAATTCTGACTTTATATCTCACAATTCTGACTTTATATCTCGCAATTCTGACTTTATATCTCACAATTCTGACTTTATATCTCACAATTCTGACTTTATATCTCACAATTCTGACTTTATAACTCACAATTCTGACTTTATATCTCACAATTCTGACTTTATATCTCACAATTCTGACTTTATATCTCACAATTCTGACTTTATATCTCACAATTCTGACTTTATATCTCACAATTCTGACTTTATATCTCACAATTCTGACTTTATATCTCACAATTCTGACTTTATATCTCACAATTCTGACTTTATAACTCACAATTCTGACTTTATAACTCACAATTCTGACTTTATATCTCACAATTCTGACTTTATATCTCACAATTCTGACTTTATATCTCACAATTCTGACTTTATATCTCACAATTCTGACTTTATATCTCACAATTCTGACTTTATATCTCACAATTCTGACTTTATATCTCACAATTCTGACTTTATATCTCACAATTCTGGCTTTATATCTCACAATTCTGACTTTATATCTCACAATTCTGACTTTATATCTCACAATTCTGACTTTATATCTCACAATTCTGACTTTATATCTCACAATTCTGACTTTATATCTCACAATTCTGACTTTATATCTCACAATTCTGACTTTATATCTCACAATTCTGACTTTATATCTCACAATTCTGACTTTATATCTCACAATTCTGACTTTATATCTCACAATTCTGACTTTATATCTCACAATTCTGACTTTATAACTCACAATTCTGACTTTATATCTCACAATTCTGACTTTATAACTCACAATTCTGACTTTATATCTCACAATTCTGACTTTATAACTCACAATTCTGACTTTATATCTCACAATTCTGACTTTATATCTCACAATTCTGACTTTATAACTCACAATTCTGACTTTATATCTCACAATTCTGACTTTATATCTCACAATTCTGACTTTATATCTCACAATTCTGACTTTATATCTCACAATTCTGACTTTATATCTCACAATTCTGACTTTATATCTCACAATTCTGACTTTATAACTCACAATTCTGACTTTATATCTCACAATTCTGACTTTATAACTCACAATTCTGACTTTATATCTCACAATTCTGACTTTATATCTCACAATTCTGACTTTATAACTCACAATTCTGACTTTATAACTCACAATTCTGACTTTATATCTCACAATTCTGACTTTATATCTCACAATTCTGACTTTATATCTCACAATTCTGACTTTATAACTCACAATTCTGACTTTATAACTCACAATTCTGACTTTATATCTCACAATTCTGACTTTATATCTCACAATTCTGACTTTATAACTCACAATTCTGACTTTATATCTCACAATTCTGACTTTATAACTCACAATTCTGACTTTATATCTCACAATTCTGACTTTATATCTCACAATTTTGACTTTATAACTCACAATTCTGACTTTATATCTCACAATTCTGACTTTATAACTCACAATTCTGACTTTATATCTCACAATTCTGACTTTATATCTCACAATTCTGACTTTATAACTCGCAATTCTGACTTTATATCTCACAATTCTGACTTTATATCTCACAATTCTGGCTTTATAACTCACAATTCTGACTTTATAACTCACAATTCTGACTTTATATCTCACAATTCTGGCTTTATAACTCGCAATTCTGACTTTATATCTCACAATTCTGGCTTTATAACTCACAATTCTGACTTTATATCTCACAATTCTGACTTTATATCTCACAATTCTGACTTTATATCTCACAATTCTGACTTTATAACTCACAATTCTGACTTTATATCTCACAATTCTGACTTTATATCTCACAATTCTGGCTTTATATCTCACAATTCTGGCTTTATATCTCACAATTCTGACTTTATATCTCACAATTCTGGCTTTATATCTCACAATTCTGACTTTATATCTCACAATTCTGGCTTTATATCTCACAATTCTGACTTTATATCTCACAATTCTGACTTTATATCTCACAATTCTGGCTTTATATCTCACAATTCTGACTTTATATCTCACAATTCTGGCTTTATATCTCACAATTCTGACTTTATATCTCACAATTCTGACTTTATATCTCACAATTCTGGCTTTATATCTCACAATTCTGACTTTATAACTCGCAATTCTGACTTTATATCTCACAATTCTGGCTTTATATCTCACAATTCTGGCTTTATATCTCACAATTCTGACTTTATAACTCACAATTCTGACTTTATATCTCACAATTCTGGCTTTATATCTCACAATTCTGACTTTATATCTCACAATTCTGACTTTATAACTCACAATTCTGACTTTATAACTCACAATTCTGACTTTATATCTCAAAATTCTGACTTTATAACTCGCAATTCTGACTTTATATCTCACAATTCTGACTTTATAACTCACAATTCTGACTTTATATCTCACAATTCTGACTTTATATCTCACAATTCTGACTTTATATCTCACAATTCTGGCTTTATATCACGCAATTCTGACTTTATATCTCACAATTCTGACTTTATATCTCAAAATTCTGACTTTATAACTCGCAATTCTGACTTTATATCTCACAATTCTGACTTTATAACTCACAATTCTGACTTTATATCTCACAATTCTGACTTTATATCTCACAATTCTGACTTTATAACTCGCAATTCTGACTTTATAACTCACAATTCTGCCTTAATAACTCGCAATTCTGACTTTATATCTCACAATTCTGACTTTATATCTCACAATTCTGACTTTATATCTCACAATTCTGACTTTATATCTCACAATTCTGACTTTATAACTCGCAATTCTGACTTTATATCTCGCAATTCTGACTTTATAACTCACAATACTGACTTTATATCTCACAATTCTGACTTTATATCTCACAATTCTGACTTTATAACTCGCAATTCTGACTTTATATCTCGCAATTCTGACTTTATATCTCACAATTCTGACTTTATAACTCGCAATTCTGACTTTATATCTCGCAATTCTGACTTTATAACTCGCAATTCTGCCTTAATAACTCGCAATTCTGACTTTATAACTCACAATTCTGACTTTATATCTCACAATTCTGACTTTATATCTCACAATTCTGACTTTATAACTCACAATTCTGACTTTATATCTCACAATTCTGACTTTATATCTCACAATTCTGACTTTATAACTCGCAATTCTGACTTTATATCTCCCAATTCTGACTTTATATCTCACAATTCTGACTTTATATCTCACAATTCTGACTTTATAACTCACAATTCTGACTTTATATCTCACAATTCTGACTTTATAACTCACAATTCTGACTTTATATCTCACAATTCTGACTTTATATCTCTCAATTCTGACTTTATATCTCGCAATTCTGACTTTATAACTCGCAATTCTGCCTTAATAACTCACAATTCTGACTTTATAACTCGCAATTCTGACTTTATAACTCACAATTCTGACTTTATAACTCGCAATTCTGCCTTAATAACTCACAATTCTGACTTTATAACTCGCAATTCTGACTTTATAACTCACAATTCTGACTTTATATCTCACAATTCTGACTTTATATCTCACAATTCTGACTTTATATCTCGCAATTCTGACTTTATAACTCGCAATTCTGACTTTATATCTCACAATTCTGACTTTATAACTCACAATTCTGACTTTATAACTCGCAATTCTGACTTTATAACTCACAATTCTGACTTTATATCTCACAATTCTGACTTTATATCTCACAATTCTGACTTTATAACTCACAATTCTGACTTTATATCTCACAATTCTGACTTTATAACTCGCAATTCTGACTTTATAACTCACAATTCTGACTTTATATCTCACAATTCTGACTTTATATCTCACAATTCTGACTTTATAACTCACAATTCTGACTTTATATCTCACAATTCTGACTTTATATCTCACAATTCTGACTTTATAACTCACAATTCTGACTTTATATCTCACAATTCTGACTTTATATCTCACAATTCTGACTTTATATCTCACAATTCTGACTTTATAACTCACAATTCTGACTTTATATCTCACAATTCTGACTTTATATCTCACAATTCTGACTTTATAACTCACAATTCTGACTTTATATCTCACAATTCTGACTTTATATCTCACAATTCTGACTTTATAACTCACAATTCTGACTTTATATCTCACAATTCTGACTTTATATCTCACAATTCTGACTTTATATCTCACAATTCTGACTTTATATCTCACAATTCTGACTTTATAACTCACAATTCTGACTTTATATCTCACAATTCTGACTTTATATCTCACAATTCTGACTTTATATCTCACAATTCTGACTTTATATCTCACAATTCTGACTTTATATCTCACAATTCTGACTTTATAACTCACAATTCTGACTTTATATCTCACAATTCTGACTTTATAACTCACAATTCTGACTTTATATCTCACAATTCTGACTTTATATCTCACAATTCTGACTTTATATCTCACAATTCTGACTTTATATCTCACAATTCTGACTTTATATCTCACAATTCTGACTTTATAACTCACAATTCTGACTTTATAACTCACAATTCTGACTTTATAACTCACAATTCTGACTTTATAACTCACAATTCTGACTTTATATCTCACAATTCTGACTTTATATCTCACAATTCTGACTTTATAACTCGCAATTCTGACTTTATAACTCGCAATTCTGACTTTATAACTCGCAATTCTGACTTTATAACTTACAATTCTGACTTTATATCTCGCAATTTTGACTTTATAACTCACTTTTTTTGCCTATTGCACTGTATATATATATATCTACATAATAAAAAGAAATAAAAGATGGGTAAGAATAGTCTTGCTGTCAGAGTGTTGTTGACTGGTGGAGCGTCGAGATCACATGTTCCGTGTCTGATCCCTGTCTCCTGACCTTCACGTGGCTTCAGCCAAACACATTCCAAGAATCATGCAAAATATGACGGTAACGGCACAATGTGAGTTCTTTTCAGTGAATGTTTTAATAACATCTGGTCTGTCCCCCCATCATGCTGCTGTTAGGGGGAAACACTGCATACCATGTGTCATGTCATGTGATATGTGACTGTATACACACTCATGCATGCAGATCAGCTGCAAATGTAAGCACATATTATTTATATGCTCCCAAACATTATTATATTATATTTTTTTATAGGCTCTAATTTTCTCATGTCATGCCAGCTCTTATTTTAGCAAAAATATTATTTTACCTTTTCATTTTACTTTCTGCCATCTGGGCTTTTAATTATAGCTTTCATTATTTTTCATTATAGCATTTCATTGCATAGAGATAGACAAATCAATAATTTATCTGCTTTCAATTAAGAATAAGGAAATAATCAAGTTCCATGACATTAATTATTACATCATCTAATTATCTGTTAAAAATTAAACAGGCTGTTTTTAACCCAACATTTTTTTAGAGCGCCTAAATGCCTGTTATGCTCAATTCTGCTTCCGTTTCTGCTTTTTCTGTGTTTTTGGCTAAATCTCTCTCAAGTATATCCTCCAGTTAAGCAGATAACCTCTGTTCCCAGAGTGTCTCAGCCATGGAATTCTATTAAGATTTCAGATTAGAGGGAATTGTGATGGTGAACATGGATGAAATCCTTTTGGGACAGTGAAGAGCCTCAGAATCCATGACCTCCAGAAATGAGAGAGAAGGATGGCTTTGTCATATAGAGGATTCAGGACTCTTCGGTCTTGTGGATTGAAACTGCAGTACACGTGTGAATATACGGTCTAAGACTAGATTTAACCAGGCAGAAAATCATAGCAGTTGTAGTAGATGACAGTGCAAGAATGTGGAGGAAGTGTTTAAGTGTCTTTTCTATTGCACAGAGTTGTAATTTCACCCCTCATATAAACTTTCTGCTTGCGCTGTTCAAAACAAAGGCTACTTATATTGATTCCTTTAAAAGCTTAAAATTAGTCTGGGAATATTTTTATAGGGTATGTGTGGTTTAAAGGTTCTGCTGATGGCAAGGTTTTGTTTGAACGAGTCATCAAGGTATACAGTACTTTCTTTTAGTGCATCCATACGGATTTAAGTAGTTATTAAGCCCACCTCGATAAACATCATTTCTTTTTCATCCATATCCACAAGTGACCAAAAACTAAACCCAAAGGAAAGAGATTTTTGGGCTTTTCACACTGAAATTGTTAACTCAGTCTTGGATTGTCTTATTCTATGTTTTGCTATGTTTTATGCAATTATGGTTTGAGTTTCCTAGTTGGAAATGGGACATGAATGCCCTCTCAAGTCTTATGTACTACTGGGAAACTCAGAGATAATTTTGATACCGGAGTTTCTGATGCCATAAACTTTAAACATGGTGGGGGGGAGAACGATTGCTTAGTTTTTTTCCACAAAAGCTACATCACATTGCCTTGTCATTGAAGTAGTGCATATTTACATATGAATAACCATTTGAAGCATATTTTATGTTTTACACACAGTGAAATATAGCATATATTTGACTGAAATTCCAAAATTGTCAGCAAGCTGATCTAGATTGAGCAGTGAATGTGTATACGGTTGTCAACAAATGGAACGCTACATTTTATTCAAAATTAAATAAAAAAACGTTACATGTTTTACAAATAAAAAAGCATCAAAACATGTTACGTGTAATTACTACAGTAATAACTATAAATTATATTTACATGCAACTAACCACATTGTACTTAATTTTTTGATGTAAGAACATATAGTTAAAGACATATAGTTGATTCCTATTCTTACGCCAAATAAGCACTTGAATGCGACAAGTTCATAATCGCGACTTAAGAAGCGGGAAGCAGGAAATTTCCGATAGCACATGAAGGCAGCATAAATCCCACTAGGTTTTGAGATTTTCACGTTTTAACTTTTACGATGGTAGAAACCTTGATTGGACTAACCATCAATGTTTAAAAATCAATCAGTGAAATCAAAAAGGTTGAGATCCACTGATATAGAAGTGAATGATATGACTGGAGGTCAGCGTTGGGTCAGTGGGGTCTATTGTTGTTTGAACCCCAACATATATCAAAATATCTATCTATTGTTTGTGTTCCACAAGTCATACAAGTTTGATATGAGGTGAGTAAAAGATGACAAAATGTTGACATTTTTTGAGAAATATGGTAAATTTTTCCTTTAACGTTAATTCTTTTAATTGGATTTGTAACATTCCATTAAACATTTTATCTGTCAATTAACAAAAATTTGCAGTACAGTTGCATTTGTATGGAAACTTGTTTCCACCACTGAATAAAAAATAAAAAAGGTAATTGCGACTTTTTATCTCACAATTCTGACTTTTCCTCAAAATTGCGTCTTTTTCTGCAACTCCGACTTCTTTTCTCAGAATTGAGTGATTTTAACACACAATTCTGAAAAAAAGTCAGTATTTTTCCCCCTCAGAATTGGACTTTATAACCTGCAATTGCAAGTCTCTGAAAAGAAGTCAGAGTTGTGATATATAAACTTGCAATTTCGAGAAAAAAGTCAGAATTGCGAGTTTATATCACACAATTCTGACTTTATAATACGCAATTGTGACTATATCTTGCAATTCTGACTTATATCACATAATTCAGACTTTATATCTCGCAATTCTGACTTTATATCTCACAATTCTGACTTTGTAACACACAATTCTGACTATATCATACAATTCTGACTTTATATCTCACAATTCTGACTTTATATCATGCAATTCAGACTTTATATCTCGCAATTCTGACTTTATATCTCACAATTCTGACTTTGTAACACACAATTCTGACTTTATAACTCACAATTCTGACTTTATATCATACAATTCTGACTTTGTAACACACAATTCTGACTTTATAACTCACAATTCTGACTATATCATACAATTCTGACTTTATATCTCACAATTCTGACTTTGTAACACACAATTCTGACTTTATAACTCACAATTCTGACTTTATATCATACAATT
This sequence comes from Chanodichthys erythropterus, assembly GCF_024489055.1. Taxonomy (NCBI): domain Eukaryota; kingdom Metazoa; phylum Chordata; class Actinopteri; order Cypriniformes; family Xenocyprididae; genus Chanodichthys; species Chanodichthys erythropterus. The sequence goes on along the minus strand of NC_090232.1, from coordinate 4,503,995 downwards.
CTGACTTTGTAACACACAATTCTGACTTTATAACTCACAATTCTGACTATATCATACAATTCTGACTTTATATCTCACAATTCTGACTTTGTAACACACAATTCTGACTTTATAACTCACAATTCTGACTTTATAACTCACAATTCTGACTTTATATCATACAATTCTGACTTTGTAACACACAATTCTGACTATATCATACAATTCTGACTTTATATCTCACAATTCTGACTTTGTAACACACAATTCTGACTTTATAACTCACAATTCTGACTTTATATCATACAATTCTGACTTTGTAACACACAATTCTGACTTTATAACTCACAATTCTGACTATATCATACAATTCTGACTTTATATCTCACAATTCTGACTTTGTAACACACAATTCTGACTTTATATCTCACAATTCTGACTTTATATCTCACAATTCTGACTTTGTAACACACAATTCTGACTTTATATCTCACAATTCTGACTTTATATCATACAATTCTGACTTTGTAACACACAATTCTGACTTTATAACCCACAATTCTGACTATATCATACAATTCTGACTTTATATCTTACAATTCTGACTTTGTAACACACAATTCTGACTTTATAACCCACAATTCTGACTATATCATACAATTCTGACTTTATATCATACAATTCTGACTTTGTAACACAATTCTGGCTTTATATCTCACAATTCTGACTTTATATCATACAATTCTGACTTTGTAACTCACAATTCTGACTTTATATCTCACAATTCTGGCTTTATATCTCACATTTCTGACTATATCATACAATTCTGACTTTATATCTCACAATTCTGGCTTTATATCTCACATTTCTGACTATATCATACAATTCTGACTTTATATCTCACAATTCTGACTTTATATCTCACAATTCTGATAAAAAAGACAGAACTGTGAGATGTAAACTCACAATTGTGAGAAAAAAAGTCTGAATTTTGAGATAAAAAGTCGCAGTTATCTTTTATTTTGTTTCATTCCATTACAGAAACAAGCTTCCATACAGATGTGACCTACTGAGATAACCAACAGTAAGTGCCCTACTGAAGGGCAAAACAGTGATTGGGCAGGCAATGGTTCATAGCAGCCCCTCAGTGTTCTTCTAGCCTGCAGTGTTTGTGTCAGATCCCTAACTGCGAGACTACCACCATTCCAGAGCATGTGGCCTATATTGCTCATTTTAATGCAGACAAGGAAGAAATGAATAAAATCATATAGCTCAGCCACTCCGCTCACCAGGAATCGCTCTAGGAAGTCGTTGGTGTGCTCATTTGCGGTAATTAGACCCATCCTGAGATAGTTCATCAGGGACCGTCTCTCACCGAGTCATCTAGACATCAACTTCCTCCTCCACCTGTCTGGACTGCAGGAAGCTCTCCAGGTAGCTGTCAAGTGCAGCGTTTTATATACGCTATACGAGTTGCACCATGCCCTCGTTTGGTATCATACCTTCTTCAACGACGAGGGCGGTAGTTCTCTCCGCCTCAGGGCCCATATCATCTCTGTCACGGGGCCTGTACCTTCCCCCACGATGGAGCTCATGCAGTATTGATGGAGCAGTAGTGCTTTAGGGGACACTGTAATTACGTCCCTTCATAAGGCCAATTTTGGCTGGGTGGGCTCATAACCTTTCTTGGCTGTATGTGCATCAGGGGGCCCATGAGACAGAGTTCATTAGGGCCTGACACCGCACTAGACGGGGAGTAATGGGCCGAGGTGAAGCGTGCTGTTTATCTTAGGCCATAGAGGCTAATGACGGGGCGTACTGTGTGTGTGTGTGTGTGCGCTATTGAGCTGGCCTTGGGGGTGGAGAGATTCCATTAATAGGCAAAAGGCGTGGGACACCACTTTCATTATTAGAGCTTTTGAAGCTGGCTGATTGCTCACAGCTCTGCATACAGCTGGGGGCTTATTTATTTATTTATGCCCCATCCTGACAGAGGCGACAGCGCTGCTTCTCCAAAAATGCGCTTTGAGGGCAGTCATAAACAAATATCATATATGACATGAATGTGACATAAATGCTAATGAAACTTTATATGGCCCAACTGTCGTTCCCTAGATATACTTTAATTCATTTTACCACCAACAATAGTGCAAGTAAACGCATATATAACAAATACATGACTGCACTCTAAAAATTTCAAATTTGCATAAAATATGGACAAATCCAGCTGTTGGGTTATATTTTGTAATTACATTTTTAACTTAATGGTTGGATTTGTCCATATTTGACCTGAATTTAGGTTTTTAGAGTACACTCTAAAAAAATGCTGGGTTAAAAACAACCCAAGTTGGGTTGAAAATGGACAAACCCAGCAATTGGGTTGTTTTAAACCAGTGGTTGGGTTAAATGTTTGCCCAACCTACTGGGTAGTTTTATTTAACTCAACTATTATTTAAAAATTACTGAATTGCTTGCTTAAAATGAACCCAAAGTTTGTTGAAAATTAACATTTATTAATATGTTTAATGAATAATAATGAATGCAATACAATAAACATTTCTTAAATTAATTATTAATAAATGTTCACCTTTTGATTATTATTGTTGCCTCTAGTAATTATGTGTCTGATTTTTAATTTCCAACATATTTTGGGTTCATTTTAAGCTAGCCATATAGTAATTTTTAAACAATAATTGAGTTAAATAAAACTGTCCAGCACGCTGGTCAAACATTTAACCACTGCTGGGTCAAAACAACCCAGTCGCTGTGTTTGTCCGTTTTCAACCCAACTTGAGTTGTAATTTGTAATTTATTCCTGTGATGGTAAAGCTGAATTTTCAGCATCATTACGTATTATAAATCATTCTGATATGCTGTGCTCAATAAACATTTCGTATCAATATCAAAGTTGAAAGTGCACTGAAATGCTGGGTTGGTTTAACCCAAATTTGGGTCAAATATGGACAAACCCAACTGCTGGGTTAAAAAATGCATTTAAAAATTTTACCCAGTGGTTGGGTTTGTCCATTTTTGACCCAAACTTGGGTTGAAACAACCCAGCATTTTTTAGAGTGTGCTGCGTAATATTTTTTGTGGAAACCGTGATACATTTTATGCAGGATTTTTAACAAATAAAGTTCAAAAGAACAGCATTTATTTGAAATAGACATTTTTTGTAACAATTTAAATGCCTTTACTGTCGTTTTTGATTAATTCAATGCGTCCTTGCTGAATAAAAGTATTAGTTTATTATAAAATCTTTAAACAGTATTCATATATAAAATATATTGGACTTATATTTTATTCAGATGAATCACATCCCAAAAAAACTTTCTCCTCATCCATCTTCATCACCAAAAAGACCTTTGAAAGACAAAAAGCAATTAAAACTCATTAAAGCGAACTTAATGACAATAATATATTCATAAATGAAAAGAAAAGCCATAGCAGAGCAAACAATTGGCCTCAATCAGTCAAGTGAAGCCACATCATCAAAGTGTCAATGGTGCTGAATAACAAATGCACTGCAGCTGTTGCTTAGGACAGAGCGTAATGGTTTCGATAGACCAACGGGGCACGAAGACCCCCGCAAATGTGTTGTTCTGATGCATGGAGGTAAACATGGCAAATGGAAGAGAGCTCGGACAATTAATAAACACGGGTCTCAAATGGACTTCTGGTGATCGCCGAGGGACCAGCTGAGACCGAGTAGTGCAAGTAGCTCGTTTAGTCGATGCAAATTTTTCATGCGATGCTCTCTGTTGCACTCCATGGGTGTGCACTAACATGCCGAGGAGGCTGTCAAAAACCTTGCTTTGATCACGCAGCAATGGGCCCCAACGGTAACATCACAGCAGAGCAAAGCAGGCAGTTAGGGGAGAGGGTAATATTGCACTTAGCCAGGGACTGCTGTGTGTGTGTGTGTGTGTGTTCATTTGCTGGCCAGAGCCAGATTGCTTTACTGAGATAGGAAGATCTTAAAGTAGGTTAGATCCAACATGCACATGTTCCCCTGGAAAATCCCTTTACAAAATGCACCATCAAAGACTGATAATCTCAGTCAGGACCTTTGACCCTGTTCAAACAGTGACAACCACGGTGACAACACTGTCCCTTTTGTCCATTTAAACCTTATTCTGACAGCTGTAGTGTATAGATACAGCTTGAGGTGAGATTATTTTGGTGCGCGCAATCCTCAGATTCTGTTTCTAGAATGAGGGTACAAAATATATTCAAGCCCCATGCAGCACAAATCCAAAATACAAGAACTAGCACAAGTGAAAAATAACAACAAAGAAAAAAATGTGATATGAAAGTGTCACAAAATATCAATGTTGTCCTGCTCTGTGCGCCGCACTCACTGTGACACTTTAACTCTGTATTCCATGAAGGCAATTTCAAGGTTTCTTGGAATTTTCCACAGTAATATATAAGCTTTGTTCCAAAACACAGTGTGCTGCCTCTCTGTATACTGCCTACATGGTCAACTGTCTTCTAAGGCAGCGTCCTAACTGTCATGGAGACTCAATTGAATGATTTAAAATATGCTCTATAGGCAGTAACTTTGCACATCAGCCTAATAGTGCTGCTTACACAAAGTATGTTGGATACTCAATTTCTATTCTATTCTATTCTATTCTATTCTATTCTATTCTATTCTATTCTATTCTATTCTATTCTATTCTATTCTATTCTATTCTATTCTATTCTAAAAACATATTGGGTTTAAACAACCCAAATTGGGTTGAAAATGGACAAACCCAGAAATTTGGTTGTTTTAACCCAGCAGTTGGGTTAAATGTTTGACCCAATCTGCTGGGTAGTTTTATTTAACTCAACTATTGTTTAAAAATTACTGTATAGCTGGCTTAAAATGAACCCAAATATGTTAAAAAATTAACATTTATTAATAAGTTAAATGAATAATAATTAAAAAATAAACATTTATTAAATTGATTATTTACAAATTATTGTTGCCTATAGTAATTATGTGTCTCATTCTTAATTTTCAACTTATTTTGGGTTCATTTTAAGACAGACATATAGTGATTTTTTAATAATACTTGAATAAAACTGCCCAGCACGCTTGTCAAACATTTAACCAAATTTAACAACCACTTTCAAGGTTCAGAAAGTTATTAAAGACATCGTTAAAACCGTCGATGTGACTGCAGTGGTTCAACCTTAATTTTATGAAGTGAGAATACTTCATAGTCATTCAATGTGTTCAATGTGTGTCAACGATAAAGTTAAAACAATTTAACGATAGTACCTTTAGTACCGTTCTGGACCTTGAATGTGATTGTTTAAAGTGCTGTCTATAGAGGAGTCAGACAGCTATCGGATTTCGTCAAAAATATCTTAATTTGTGTTCCGAAGATGAACGAAAGTCTTACAGGTGTGAAAAATCCCTCTTTGATATCATGATATTGATTGAATATTCTCAAACGGCTGAAAACTATACTTTGTTTTATCTTTTTTTGTCCTTTTGGAGCCCCTGGTCTCTGTTTTCTGTCATTGTGTGGAAGAAAACAGTGTGAATATCCTGTTCCAAAAAGTCATACAGATTAAAACCCGATAAGTTACGGTAACTCAAACCATTTGAGGAAACCGATTGCCTTAAACCATATAAGTTTTAAAACCAATGAGTACTGTAAACTCATATACATTCACTAATATTTTAGTGTTGGTTTAGTCAATAATTAGAGTGAACTCAACTTAAAGCTGCAGTCCGTAACTTTTTTTGGTTAAAAATGATCCAAAATCAATTTTTGAGCAAGTACATAACCAGCCGGTGTTCAAAACTATCTCATTATCTTGTCTCGATTCACAACAGTAAGTTTGTAATATTGTTTTATAATAAGAGCGACATGGTGGATTTCCGCAGGAAATTTAAGCATGCAGCCGTTCCTCGTTAAATTACGAGAAAAAAGTCATTAAATTAAGAGAACAAATTCATTAAATTATGAGAAAAATGTTATTAAGTTTCGAGAAAAAAGTCGAGATAAAATGTTTAGAATAAAGTCATTAAATTATGAGAAAAAAGTCGTTAAATTATGAGAACAAATTTTTTAAATTATGAATTTGTTCTCATAATTTAACAATTTTTTTTTCGTAATTTAATGAGTTTATTCTCAACATTTTATTTCGACTTTTTTCTTGAAATTTAACGAGTTTTTTCTCGAAATTGAACAACTTTAATCTCGAGATGGTTTTATTTTTTTATTATTGTTTGGCCCTGATCCTCTTCCGTAGTAAGCTACTAGATTAAGTGAATTTCTGTCACTTAAATATTATTCTTATATATATAACTCTTTATATATCTGATTATATATATATAATAATTCATTTTTTGAGTTCACATAACAAATATCTGTAAAGTTGAATGAACTTTTTTTTTTCATTTAGTGATTTTCACTGTTAGGTTTTACAGTGTACAGGTTTGAATGAAGCAACATGAGGGTGAGTAAATCATTTTGTGTGAAATGTTATTTTAATATAGCCATCTACAGTAATACAGTAATAAAACATTTGCTCTTTGCACTTCTGCTCTAACGTTTATGCAACCACATTGTTTCATCAAAAATCTGCTAAAATAATACACTAGTGTAATTGCAACAACATTGTTCATTTCATGTCATATTGCATAGAAAATGTCAACTCAGATGCCAACTATATGACAACAGGAGATTAAGTCAGCAAGACTTTTTACAAATGTCAAAAAGACAACCCATAATACAATTTCCTTTTTAATGAGCTATAGGAGAGGTTTCATCGCTTTTTGTCATGATATAATTAAATTTGTGTTCGCTGCCATCGAATAACTATCAGGTTTGACAAAATTAGAGAAAAAAACAAAACTCACTCCCAATCCTATTTGAGTTATCGCTGTTGTTGAACACGTTAAATTGAAAACCTCAAATGTACCAATAGCTGTCATGTGTGGCTATTCCCTCTAGCATGGTTGGACTGGGACCTTATGATTGTCTTATGATTGCATTGGATCCTGATGGCTATGGGGAAACTGATGTCGGCAATAGGGGGTGATTATTTCTGCTTGGACCAATGGGGAGCAGGTGAAGAGCTAGAGTAATTAATATCTGTCTTTTTCAAGCCTGTATTGTGGCGCTCAGGGCCTGTGCTTGGAGAAATCAAGAGTGTGAGGGTATTTTCTTTGCCTGTGGGAACGTGCTACACTAATGCATGGAAAGACAACACACATGCGAGTGTGTCTTCTCTGCTCTGTCGATTTCAATTTTGGGCCAAGAATGTGTACCTTGCTAATTCCTTTAGCTTCCTTTTGCTCAGCATTCGCTTTGAGTGGACTGTGCATTTTCTGCGACACACAACTTGCCTTGTTCAGCGTAGAGAACCAAACACCAGAGTGCTAAGATGCCCCATCTAAACTGCAAGCAAATGATGTTGCATGACATGACAAACGTCATGAAAGTTGTCGACACGGTGAGCAATGTCATGTTTATCATTAAAATTCAAATTTTGTTGCATTGCTCGCAGTGTAGATCCCATAAATTCTCCACAAGAGCAACTTTAGGCAGTGCTACAAAACTAAAATAAACCAACAAAGCTTTATTCCAGTTCAAAAACTACATGCACTGAAAAAATGGTGTAGTTTACACTAACCCTAACTAAAAATAAATTTAAAATAAATAATAAAATAAATTTCACAAAGAATTACAAAAAGGCAAGTAACACATTGAATTAAATGTGAAAGTTTGAAGTAGTTTTGTTTTTAATCTTTAGTTGCAAATGAGCTGCTGCTCCCGCCCCCTTTCCAGAAGAGGGCGGAGCTTTAACAGCTCACGCTTCAGTTGCTCAACAACAACAAAGCTGGAGAATCTCATGCAGCCAAAATGAGGATTGTCAGTAACGGTGTTCAGCCCTTGTTCAAACCGGAGTCGACACTGATGGAGAGACTCAGGAAGAAGTTACAACTTTTTTGTTCATCTTTTGTGCAAACCAAGCATTGAATTGACCCTCGTTTGTGAAGCAGTCTGGTGTAAAATGACAGCATGACAACAACACTCTACTACAACAACTCTTCCTCTTCTCTAAAGCAGCCCAACATGGCCTCACCCCCTTTGTTGTGTGTTCTCAATGGCGGGGTTTATGTAAATTTTAGGGTTAGTGATGCCACCAACCCAGGAATAATCTCATTGTAGTCCCTACCAACTGTTTGTTGTAGTCCTTAAACAGCGAATTCTTTAAAAGAAAATATCTGGCTTTGCATTGAACTTTGAGCGTCGTAACTTTGCAGATGTTGTTTATGAACTCGCATTACTCGTTGCTAAAAGAAAAAAAAAGTTACTGTCACAAACTTCTGTAGTGCAAGGATTTGTGGGTAATATTAGTCCAAAATCATGCATGGATGCACTCTCTATAAATCCACTGGAAATTGTATACCATCAAGGCACCTTTGGCATACTCTTTTCATCATACTATGATTTGAGACACACTAATCCTAATCTCACATACTATTTAGGATGAATAATATGCAAATTGGGATGTTGCCACGGCTAGAGGCGCCGCATACCGACGAACTTTCTATCACTCAGCTCTTCTCAGCCAGCCCAATCACGGCGTGTGTTTACTTAATTGGAAGGCACTGAAGGATGAAAAGACACTTCTGGTGGTGAACCAGGCACAGCATGTCAGAGAGACATACAAGCTGCAATATGACACTAAAGGAAAGCCGATGCTGAATAAACCTTCCCTGACCAGAAATAAGGTTTTATAAGGGGCTAGTCAGTCAGCTGAATTATAACTGTATCATATTAAGCATCAGAGCGCAGAGAATACTTCACCCAAAAATGAAAATGTTGTTATTTACTCAGCTTCATGTTGTACTAAACCTGTATGACTTTCTTTCTTCCACAGAACACAAAAGGAAATCAATTTAAGAGTGAATCTTTTAAGCTTTGAAAAGTATGCAAAAGCATCATAAATCATAAAACCAATTCGAATGACTCAGTGAGTATATTACAAGTTTTCTGAAGCCATACAATAACTTTCTATGAGAAACAAACTGAAATTTAAGTCATTTTTCATTGAAAATGTTGAAATCTGATCATTAGTGAAGAAGCAATGCCCAATTTGTGAACAAATAATTATTTTAAGTTGGATCTTTTCAATGAATCTATTGATTTGTTTCACAAAATGATTTGTTCACAAATTGGATGGATTCAGTTCTCAGGTTCAACTCACTGAATCTTTTGAGTTGGATCTTTTCAATGAATCAGTTGATTTGATTCCCACAGTGATTTGTTCACAAATTGAATCATTTCAAGATACAGGTTTAACTCACTGATTCTTTTGAGTTGGATCTTTTCAATGAATCAGTTGATTTTATTCCCACGATGATTTGTTCACAAATTGGATGGATTCAGTCATCAGGTTCAACTCACTGAATCTTTTGAGTTGGATCTTTTCAATTAATCTGTTGATTTGATTCACAAAATTATTTGTTTACAAATGCTAGATAAACTCACTGAATCGTTTGAACTTCAACTCACTGAATCTTTTGAGTTGGATCTTTTCAATCAATCTGTTGATTTCTTTCACAAAATGATTTGTTCACAAATTGTATGATTTCAAGACACATGTATAACTCACTGATTCTTTTGAGTTGATCTTTTCAATGAATCAGTTGATTTGAATCCCACAATGATTTGTTCACAGATTGGATGGATTCAGTCCTCAGGTTCAACTCACTGAATCTTTTGAGTTGGATCTTTTCAATCAATCTGTTGATTTGATTCACAAAATGATTTGTTCACAAATTGAATCATTTCAAGACACAGGTTTAACTCACTGATTCTTTTGAGTTGGATCTTTTCAATGAATCAGTTGATTTGATTCCCACAATGATTTGTTCACAAATTGGATGGATTCAGTCATCAGGTTCAACTCACTGAATCTTTTGAGTTGGATCTTTTCAATCAGTCTGTTGATTTGATTCACAAAATTATTTGTTTACAAATGATAGATAGACTCACTGAGTCTTTTGAACTTCAACTCACTGAATCTTTTGAGTTGGATCTTTTCAATCAATCTGTTGATTTGATTCACAAAATTATTTGTTCACAAATTGGAGGATTTCAAGACACAGGTTTAACTCACTGATTCTTTTGAGTTGATCTTTTCAATGAATCAGTTGATTTGAATCCCACAATGATTTGTTCACAGATTGGATGGATTCAATATTCAGGTTCAACTGATTGAATCTCTTGAGTTGGATCTTTTCAATCAATCTGTTGATTTGATTCACAAAATTATTTGTTCACAAATTGGATCATTTCAAGACACAGGTTTAACTCACTGATTCTTTTGAGTTAATCTTTTCAATGAATCAGTTGATTTGAATCCCACAATGATTTGTTCATAGATTGGATTGATTCAATACTCAGGTTCAACTGATTGAATCTTTTGAATTGGATCTTTTCAATCAATCTGTTGATTTGATTCACAAAATGATTTGTTCACAAATTGGATCATTTCAAGACACATGTTTAACTCACTGATTCCTTTGAGTTGATCTTTTCAATGAATCGGTTGATTTTAAACCCACAATGATTTGTTCACAAATTAGACTGATCCAGTACTCAGATTCAACTCACTGATTCAGTGATCTTCTTCACAACTGAAGAGGAAGATTTTTAGTGAATAATGGCTTGTCTTAGCCTCCCAAACCTAATGTAACACCAGAAGACTTGAAATATGGACCATGATGCTTTTTCTTTTTTTTTTTAAAGCTTGAAATCATTAGTTCTTCAGTTCAGTTGTAAATGTATGGCAAAGGGTGATTTGTTCATTTTGTGTTTCACAGAAGAAAGAAAGTCATACAGGTTTGGAATGACATTAGGGTTAATAAATAATGACGCAAACTTATTTTTTTGGTTAACTATCCCTTTATATATTTTTTGAATGTCATGCTTATTTTCTATTAGTCTTTTTTTAATATCCTTTTATCCCTTTAATCAAACCCAGCTTTGAGAGGATAGACTCATCGCTTGTCGCTATTTAAAATGTTGATTTGGCTTTTGCTCATCGTGATGCAGAGATGACTGTGTGATGATGTTTTTCAGAGCAAAACAATAACAGCAATATGACTAGCCGGGCTAACCGCGCTGATCTAATCAATCTCACGATCTGTTTTCTTCCGGTACTGTCGTTCAGCAGCGGACTCTGTTTACTCAAATAAGCTCCAAAACACCTCAGCTCAGATATTAATCCCTCCACATGTTCAAACAGAAGAAGGAAGAGAGGAGGGAGGAAGACAGAAAATGAGAGAGATAAAGGGAAACAGAGGAGGAACAGAGGAAGAAGAAAAAAAGTGAGAGAATGATACACATCAGATGAGCCAGTGTGACATATACCGATCAGGCATAAAATTATGACCACCTTCCTAATATTGTGTTGGTCCCCCTTTTTGCTTCCAAAACAGCACTGATCCATCGAGGCATGGACTCCTCTAGACCCCTGAAGGTGTGCTGTGGTATCTGCACCAAGATGTTAGCAGCAGATCCTTTAAGTCCTGTAAGTTGTGAGGTGGAGCCTCCATGGATCGGACTTGTTTGTTCAGCACATCCCACAGAAGCTCGATTGGATTGAGATCTGGAGAATTTGGAGGCCAAGTCAACACCTCAAACTCGTTGTTGTGCTCCTCAAACCATTCCTGAAGCATTTTTGCTTTGTGGCAGGAGCATTATCCTGCTGAAAGAGGCCACAGACACCAGGGAATACCGTTTCCATGAAAGGGTGTACATGGTCTCCAACAATGCTTAGGTAGGTGGTACGTGTCAAAGTAACATCCACATGGATGGCAGGACCCAAGGTTTCCCAGCAGAACATTTCCCAAAGCATCACACTGCCTCCACCGGGCCGCCTTCTTCCCATAGTGCATCCTGGTGCCTTGTGTTCCCCAGGTAAGTGATGCACACACACCCGGCCATCCACATGATGTAAAAGAAATGTGATTCATCAGACCAGACCACCTTCTTCCATTGCTCCGTGATCCAGTTCTGATGCTCACGTGTTACTGTTGGCTCTTTCAGCGGTGGACAGGGGTCAGCATGGACCTGACTGGTCTGCAGCTATGCAGCTCCATACACAACAAACTGATGCACTGTGTATTCTGACACCTTTCTATCAGAACCAGCATTAACTTCTTGCGCAATCTGAGCTACAGTAGCTCGTCTGTTGGATCGGACCACACGGGCCAGCCTTCGCTCCCCACGTGCATCAGTGATTCCCGGCCACCCATGACCCTGTCACCGGTTCACCACTGTTCCTCCCTTGGACCACTTTTGATAGATACTGACCACTGCAGACCGGGAAAACCCCACAAGAGCTGCAGTTTTGGAGATGCTCTGACCCAGTCGTCTAACCATCACAATTTGGTCCTTGTCAAACTTGCTCAAATCCTTTCGATTTCCTGCTTCTAACACATCAACTTTGAGGACAAAATGTTCACTTGCTGCGTAATATATCCACCCACTAACAGGTGCCGTGATGAAGAGATAATCAGTGTTATTCACTTCACCTGTCTGTGCTCATAATGTTATGCCTGATCGGTGTATTTTTGTAATAGCAGATAAATAAAAAGCTTCTTTATACTTCATTATGTATTCTTTAATACAGTAGCTAGATGAACAGGTGTTTTGCAATGTTTAGCAAGCTAAACACTTATAATAATGGAATGACTTCGATGTGTGCGCTCCAGCAGCCGGACTCACAAGTGCTCGTCACCTGAGCCGTATGTGGCGTCCCTCTCAGCCCCAGCAGTTCTAATTGATGATGCGGCGTCTCAGTCATGCTCTCCAGCCAATCTGCCTCCTCACAGATGGCTCAGTTTGTGCCACATGTGAGAGCCACTCACTCAATATCTGCTTCTAAAGACGGTGCTGGCTTATTTTAATAACGCTCAGTGTTCGTTCGGCATGAATTAGATACACATGAGATGTACATGCAGGTGGCTTGCTTTGCCTTAGCCTCTTTTCAGCACCCTGTCAGAACGGTTTAAAGAGCTGTCTTGAATCTGATGTTATACGGGCAGCTTGTGAATATAATTATGTCGATATGTAACCATGGTAAATAATCACTTCTAAGACGCATGGATAGATCGATCGATCTTTCTTGGATAGACAAATAGATATTTAGATATGCTGCAAAAACAAATTTTCTTAATGAACATTTAGATATATTTTTCTTGTGTTTTAGACTACAACTTGGGGGTTGGGGGGGGGGGGTATTAAAAACTGGTTTATTGAACAAATTGTGTCTCTCTTTAAATAAATTAAATTAAAATTAACATTTATTAAGGAGAAAAATATCTATCTCAGCTAATGCTGTAAATTACATACAGGGAGCCCTTTCTTAATATTATTATAATATTAAAGGTTACAATTAACAGCAGAGCCCAAACTATTAAATTCAGTTGCTACTGTATTTAATTTTTGATATAATAATCAAAAAAAAAAAAAAAAAAAAAAAAGTATTGCACATAAGGTAGGTTTTGCATTAACTTCTAAATCGAATTATTTTTCAACTCTGCTGTCATAACTTGTTTTCATGACAAATTTATATATTAAACATAATAAATAATTAAGACATTACTAACTGGTAAAGTAACTATAATGAATAAATGAGCGAATATACTGCATATATTTAGTGAAATGATCCCTCTATAGTGAACTAACATGCTGTGGACACTGAATGGCTTGCCTGAGGTAAATGTGATGCTACGTGAGAGATTATTCTCAAGCTGTTTTATTGATATCTTTCCATGGTTGAAACCCTGGTTGAGACATTACATGTAAACATATCTATGAATAGAGCATCTGTTTTTCTTCTTCTGCGCATTACTGCATGCGCCCCCTTCTGGATTGGAGTGTGGATCACCTGTGACTGGCTGTATTCGTCATCTGACTGTATGTACCGAACCGTGATGTCCTTACCGTGACTGTTCGGGATGAATACATGTACCGTTACACCCCTAATAGATAGATATGATTTTAGTGGTTGGATCATGTCATAACAAACAGGTGTCTGGATCAGAGCATGTTTGCTGTTGTAAAAACCTGATTAATGACTAGTAATCAAGTTAACACCTGCCTCCTACCTGCACAAAATCCAGCCCAAGGCACAGGACTCAAAGCAAGCAATGTAACTAATTAAATAGAAGTCAGCTTGTGTTTTTCAAAATCTCAATAGAACTGACCTGATATCACTAAGAGATTCAGATTCACCATATCATCCTTCTTTCCTCAGAATGTTCTCTTTCTCATTCAGCATGCATGCACTGCAATAACCTGATCGCATCTGATCTGCCTTTAATAGAGAATGATCTTACCACAGTCAGACAGCAATCTCCGCTTAAGTAAACAGCATGTGAAAGGTATTACTTTGTGTCAGTAGAACTGCTGAACCTGCCTTCACCTTGTGTTCTCCGGTTTGTCTGAATAAGGAAAAGGGTCGTGCGTTTTGTTTACCCTTCTAAACACTGAAATTATTTTACGAGATGTTGTAGACCTGCCTCGGCGGAGCCATGGACCTGTAACCTTTCAGATGGCAACAAAATACTTTAAGCCTTCTTCTAAAAGACTTTCTGTGTGTGGTGTAAGGTTTAGCAGTGCCCTTAATTTTCTCAGGGGGCGTTGGATAGCCTTTTTGTACAGTAAAAGTTTCTTAAAAAAGGAAGAATGTTGAGCAGGATCTGCTCTGCTCGATTATTATTTCCCCAGTCAGCTCAAGGAAACGATTGGGTTTCATATTTTCTGAAGCAAATGTGAGTGATACTGGTAGCACTCACACCATCTACAACGTCACCAAGGCTCGCCCCAATCGGCCTCATGGGGGGGGGGGGGCTACAGCGGAGAGAAAAGTACAAAATCTCTTATTTGATACCTCGGATTTGATAGTCACCCTGGGGACATTTTCAAGTATTTTGGAATTTTTGAAAAACATACTTTTGTCAACTAGTCCTAGGTTTTTGGCCTGATCGGAACCAAACCAGTGCAGCAAGATTCTCTAGAGTCTGATTGTCAATAAATATAAAAAAGTTGACATTTTGGTACATGGTCTCTAAAGGTGATGATACACGGGGGAACTTTTTGAGCAATGTTGCTGAGCAATGTTGCCGTCAACGGGCAACCTGATGAGACACAGGGCAACTAATTAGGGCAACAGACAGTTGGCAGCAACTAATCAAAGAGGTGCAAATCTATTGCCAACTCAATAAATACTTTACTATAAACACTTGTTAGGCACTTTATTTCAACTTTTCAAACATTTTCTTCAATTTTATTAAAAAATAAATGCCTTTCCGATCTGATTTGTGACAGGAAAAGGGAGAAGAGCGAGTTCGGCAAAAGGCGGATTCGAACCCGCATCGATCGCATCAAAAGCTTTTCGTATGTGCCCTACAGCGTACGCTACTACAGCCGTTAAACAGAACGTTTCCATGTTTTGGGTTGACGCACGACAACTTAATAGCATAAAAAGATAAAAGTTCACACTCCTTTTCTCCGCTCCACTGCCGCTGAGGGGCCGCCATCTTGTTTGAATTTTTCTGAAATCTCCAAACTGGTCACGTGATCGGCTGCTAACATTCTGATTGGAGGATCTCAAAAAATTGCCCACGACCGATCTAACGTATCCATATATATATATTTGTTGCTCATTCTCAGTGAGAAAGTGCCCAAACAACATTGCCCGGCATCATTGCTCATAAAGTTGCCCCGTGTATCATCACAGGGCGGCCAAAACATTTGAAGTGCACAGAGCCAGTTTTACTTAAATGGCTATAACTCGAGAACGGAATGAGATATTTTCACCAAACTTGGCACATATGCGTAATGGTGCGTTCACACCAGGCGCGAATGAAGCGTTAAGCGCGAGTGATTTACATGTTAAAAGGTGGTACAGAGGATGTTTTCGTCGACTGAGTTTTTGAAATTTCAAGTGAACGCCTCCCAAAACTCGTGCGCGAGTGCTTGTTTACCACCGGCATTCGCTGTGTTATTAAGCCGGGCACACATTTTACGACTAGCTAACACATTCTGACTGTGCTCAACATACAGCGATAGTTTCCTGCTCCTGAAGCAGATTTATATACTTTCACATGGAATTTGAACAGCGACTGTAATCGCAGACTGAACGCAACTGGCTCTGACTAGACGCGTTTGAGCACGATCAGTCATAAGTATCAATTTACATTCATAATCGGCCTTACAATCATTAAGCCGCGCACACACTTAGTGGATTCATTATGTGGGACTCACCGCAGGTAACTCATAATCTGCAGTTGTTACTCCTGTCTACTGACAAAAACATTGCATGTGGCGCCTGTGGAGTGTGGAAAGTTACTGGAGCGCGCAGCCGCGCGTCTCTCACAAGGAACGTCACGGCAGTGATTGACAAGCCAGAGGGCCAATCGTTTACGCGATGATCACGTAAACGATTGGCTGATGTTTTTAAGGCCCTACCTCGTGCACAGATGATGTATATTAATATTATTCCTTTCAATGCACCTAATAAATAGTCTTTTATCACTTAGTAAAGACAGTTTCAAGTAATATTGCGCATAACGCGTGATTCTGAAGGCGTGAAGTTGATCTGAACTTTGCGTAGCGAGCGGAGGCAGAAATTCGAAACATCAATGGAGAACAAAATCATTGTCGCTGTACGATACATCTTCATACTTTTATAGAAACAGGAATAAAAAGGATCTTGCTTGGAAGAAAGTGAGTGAGGAGGTCGGACAATCTGGTAAGTTGTAAAAAACGATCTTAACTCTATATATTATAACTATATATTATATGAGACTACAAGCTTGCTAAAGCTGGCAAATTGAGCTTATTCGTCGTATTTTACAACTACTTTCCCCCTGACAAGTTGATGTGTTTATTCAGAGGAAGTGTGCAGAAAGCAGTGGAAGAGTCTGGGACACATATTTAAAGGAGAGGGAGCCCCTCTCATGACATGAATTCGCGTCTGTTGTGAAGTGAATTTTAATGAGTGAATGAAGCGAGTAAACTCAAAATGTTCAAGCATCCAATTACGTGCGAATAGCGCGATTTATTCGTGCACGTCGCATATGGTGTGAACGCCCATTAAGAGCTCATTCTGTGATTGCATGAAAAACACTGTGCCGACTGGCCACTTGGTGGCAGTGTAACATGGAAAAAAAATGGCTATAACTACGCAACCCAAAGTCTGATTGACCTGAAAATTGCCATGTGGCGTCTTTGGCCAAGACTGCCTTACAGGACATTCGCATATCATTAGCTGTAAATAGTCTTTTCCATCTCAGATGTAAATGGTTGTATGCTTGCTAAAGAACTTTTTACGCAAGTTTCTTTAAGACCTTAAAGTGCTTGAACCTCGATAATTGCTGCTCGCAGCTATATTTACTTATTAGTCAATCCTTC
Source organism: Chanodichthys erythropterus (assembly GCF_024489055.1). NCBI lineage: Eukaryota > Metazoa > Chordata > Actinopteri > Cypriniformes > Xenocyprididae > Chanodichthys > Chanodichthys erythropterus. The sequence continues at coordinate 4,486,569 of NC_090232.1, read as the reverse complement.
AATGTAATTTTTTCACGTTTTATCATATAGAAATAACAGCACAACAAGCTCAACCATTTGTACTTGCCAAATTTTAATGCTTAGGTTTATAGATCTGAACAAACCTCTAACCCTGAGTACAAACAATAATCAAGAATTTGACAATTAGGCTGAAGCTCTTTATATTCAGACAGTATACATGCTGGCTTGGTGTACTTCCTATTAGCTGCAGGATATGTAAAAACAGCCCGTCTAATCTGGGTTTGTGAGCGTCTACAGTGTTTTTCCCCCTTACTTATCCTGGATTTCCCAGAATGTTTAATGAGAGCGGTGAGGCAATCTGGCGAGACTTGAGTCTGCTGTCCATGTTAAAGACAAGTCTGCTGATTTGTGCCTAAGGGGGACATTTTACACCAAAACAGCTCAGCCTCTCTGGTGGGTGAAGGCCACTTGAGACAGACAGTGACGGGGGATGGAGGGAGGAGAGACAGAGAGACTGAAATATGACTTAATTAGAGTAAAACACAAAGAATTAATGTTCCAAAGCCTGTTTAGTGATGGTCCGATTTGAGAGAAGTTTTACATTGCTGATGAAAATGTGTACAGTGCCTGCTCATGCAAAAGTCGCCTCCATGAAACTAAGAAGTGTGGGTGGTTGCCAGGGCATTGTTATGGAGTTGCCAAGATGTTAATTTAGTGTGTTATACAGTTGCTAGGCTGGTTTGCTAAGTGGCGTTGCTAAGTGGGTTACAAGGATGTTCTAGGTGGTTACTTACTGGCCCAGGTCAATATAAAACTCTGGGTTAAATCAGCCATTCATAAGTTCCTACTTAAATTGGCATGTTAAGTTTGCATTCGATGCTTATAGACTACTAGTTAGTTTGAAACTAGCTATGCATTTATTTGGTTGAAACCATTAAATCTATCAATCTATTGATATATTGATAGAGAGACAGACACAGACAGACAGATAGCCAAGTAACTTATGCATAGCTGATGCAACTGGTCTCTTGATATAACTCAGATATACGTGAATTTTTAGGCCGTTTTATCATCCACAAGGTGAAACTTGTAAGTCTGATTGCTTCAAAAAGAAGTAGCAAGTAATTTGCATCATATGAGGCAAACAAAGAATGATTTGTAATACAGAATTGTTGAGGTTTGTTCAAATCACTAACCTTAAGTGTAAGCAAGCAAAATATTAATGGACAAAGAGACAGAAGCTGTTTGGTCCCTCGCTCAGACACTCAAGCACAGGAAATGGTGTAGACTTGGGGGCTGGGGTGGATCCTGGGATAGCTTGAGGACTGGAGACATCTTGTGTCTGGCTTCCAGCTCCTACACACAGCAGAGAGAGGGCTTAACCTCCTGCTGAGCTCCGCTGCCTTGCATCCCACTGCAACACACACACACACACATGCAACTTCCACCCACATACACTGACAAACATCCTCAGTACATGCACAACCCCCCTCCCACTCAAATGTTCCTTCCTAAACAGCACATGCTAACACACAAACACTCTCGCCGTCCCACCAGGAAGAGAGGAGACGTGTGAATTATTTATCTCTCCTTCTCTAGTTTTCCAGAGAGGAACCTGCCAGAAGGTGCCCTGAACTGCCAAGACCTTTAAACCCACTCCACAGAGACAGGTGGATTAGCCAGCTGTGAGTCATAATTGACAGCTGTCAGTCACAATGTTCATTTAAATATGCTACAGTTCAGAATGCTCTGGACGTTTTATGATTGGCTTTTTAAAATGGATGTAATCGTCCAAGGCGCTCTGAAGGATCCAGCTAATGATTACTTTTCTGTTTTTGAAAGAGCAGACCATATTTGATCTTTTCTGTCATTATTTACTCACTATCATGTCATTCCAAGGTAATATGGGGTAAGATGCCCCCTAACCATTGACTGATTGACCATCTTATTGCATGTACTGAATGCCATTATTAATCTGAGAAACTGAGAAAAATTTGTCAAAACTATTTTTCACTCAGAAATTGCTAGTATATTTCACAATTAATTACAAAGAAACAGCAAGTAACACTGAACTAAATGAGAATTTTTTAAGTATGAAGACTGAAATAGTATTTTCTTGTAAAATATACTCCAATATTCCTTATTTACAACTTCAAAAAATCATTTTTACAGTGTTTTATTTATTTATTTATTTTTTTATCTGAACATCTACATTTGTGAGATTTATTTAGAGTTAAGAGTTAATTCACTGTAAATAATTCATAGAAATAGATGCTGTTCAGTTCTTTAATGTGTCTGTTATTTTCAAAATACATATATTTTTATTTTAAAAAATTAAATGAAATATTTTGATTTACATTTTTATAATTTATTTAAAATTGTTGACATTGTTTAAAAAATAACCAGTACTGTTTTTTTTTTTTTTTTTTTGGAACTTTCTATTCATTGAATCCTGAAAAAATGGTTTGCACAAAAATATTAAGCACAACTGTTCTCAACATTGATAATAATCAGAAATGATTCTTGGGCAGCAAATCAGCATATTAGAATGATTTCTGAAGGATCATGTGACTGAAGACTGGAGTAATGATGCTGAAAATTCAGCTTTGATCACAGGAATAAATTACATTTTAAAGTATATTGAAATAGAAACAACAAAATAGTAAATTGTGCACACGATTTAGCAAATCAAGGGAGCGATATAGTAAATCGTGCTTAAAATTTAGCGAATTGAGGGAACAAATTAGTAAATCGTGCATACAATTTAGCAAATCGAGGGAAAGAAGTAGTAAATCTTGCACATGGATTAGCAAAACGAGGGAACGATACAATAAAACATGCGCACGATTTAGCAAATCGATGGAACGAAAGTAAATTGTGCGCGTGATTTAGCAAAACGAGGGAACAAAATAGTAAAACGTGCACAAGGTTTATCAAAATGAGGGAACAAATTAGTAAATTATGCACACTATTTAGCAAAACACGGGAACAAAATAGTAAATTGTGTGCACGATTTACTTTTTTTCTTGCATGTCATGTTCATGACTTCTGACCTCAGTAGTTCAGCAAGATTTCAGTTTTGTAATAAAACAAATAAATATTTCCATTTAATATATTGGATGATGCATGAAAATTCTCCTTTTCATTGTAGTTGCATGGAAAAGAGCATTTAAACAATTCGCAATTTTTCTTTTTGTGTTGCACAGAAGAAAGAAAGCCAAACAGGCTTGGAAGCACACAACAGTATAACAGAATGGAGGACTGTTCCTTTAATAATAGATTATGAAGTGTTAGTGATGGATCTGTGTAGTTGGTGTTCTGATGGCTGGTATCACTGCTTTGCAGAAGTGGGAAAAACTGCAAGTTTGATGCGTAGGAGTGAACTGGCCTTCTCTCACTTTCTTCCACTGATTACCCCTGCACTCCAACTCCCTGATACATCCATCTTAAGTCTTCTGCGCTGTCACAAGGCACGCACACATACACATGCCGCATAAAGCACAGAACAAATGCACACGCTCTCTCTGCAGCAAAACCTGTGAGCTTGCTGTCAACTCTGGCAGCTGTCTTCAAATGTTCCTCACAAGTGACTTTTTTGGGATTTTCTACATTAGAACTTGAGTTGATTGAATGAAAGTTTGAGGTTAAGCAAAATTAATGACACTACTCTAATTAGCATAAAATAGGTAGCACACACGTTAGGTTGAAAAAACATTTCATTTAACCCAACCACTGGGTTTGTCCATTTTCAACCTAACTTGGATTGTTTTTAACCCAGCATTTTTTAGAGTGTATGTATACACTCTAAAAAATGCTGGGTTAAAAACAACCCAAGTTGGGTTGAAAATGGACAAACCCAGCAATTGGGTTGCTTTAACCCAGCGGTAGGGTTAAATGTTTGCCCAACCTGCTGGGTAGTTCAACTATTGTTTAAAAATGACTGTATTGCTTAATTAAAATTAACCCAAAGTATGTTGGAAATGAACATTTATTAATGTGCAATGAATAATTATTAAACAATAAACATTTATTAAATTGCTTTATACATTTGTATTAATAAACTATTAAACTATTAAATTTATATTAATAAAATATTAAAGCTTATTAATAAACATTCACCTTTTCTCTATTATTGTTGCCTCTAATTGCATCTGGTTTTTAATTTCCCAACTATTTTGGGTTCATTTTAAGCTAGCCATATAGCAATTTTTAAACAATAATTGGTTTAAATAAAACTACCCAGCAGGTTGGCCAAACATTTAACCCAACCGCTGGGTTAAAACAACCCAATCGCTGGGTTTGTCCATTTTCAACCCAACTTGGGTTGTTTTTAACCCAGCATTTTTTAGAGTGTAGGCATCTCACTAGGTTTTGAAACAGAGCTACAGTCAAAAACACAGACTATAACAGCACAATGTAAACTGCATCACAAACCACAACGTTAATATAGCTAGAGAGCGAAAAGCACACATACAGTCTCATACTCACAGATGGTTAGTGTAGTATGCCACATTGCACCCTGCATGGATTGTCACACTAGAGCTCTGTTGCTCAGCCCCGGCTGCTTCTAAAGCAAGTAGAGTAAGAGTGGATGTGTGTTTCCTGTGGAGAAGGGTAGAGAGGTTGAGAGAGGGCGTCTGTGGAGGGCTGTAGGGTCAAGCAGGTACTGGACTTTAACAGCGGGAACCTTAAGACATACAGCAGCCCTCTAAAATACGGTTTACATACCCAACACACTCTGTGCTGAACTCACACCCATATACACACTCTCAACAGAAAATACTGAAATCTACAGAATCAACTTTGACCACCTACAGGGATACTTGTTCTATCTCTGCCTTATGTGCAGTGTGCAGTGCACATATCATTTTGTTATTGGTATGCATAGAATACCTGGGTGGCCCACTAGATAGGTCAAAATGTGCAGCACACAACCACAACATGCCGCTCTGAATATTACATCCCACAATGCAATGTGCTGTATGCAACACACTGCTGTTTGATAGTCTGCTGTTGCACTTACTGTCTTGCGCTCATGTAAATTGGGCCTCTTGTTCATCTCAGTGACCAAAGTGTCCAAATATACCTGAAATGACATTTTATTTGGATTAAAATGCAAAATAACCTTATATGTTTCCCAAAATTATACCTACCACTCCCTGAATTAAACATGGAGAGGTCATGTAATAATATTATGTTATAATAATAAGTGCTGGTCTTGTCTTGGTCTTAACACACACTGGACTTGGTCTTGGTTTAGGCAGTCTTGTCTACAACACTAGTGTACTATTTAAAAACTAGTATGCAGTATTCTGTATATTAGTGTTAAGATAATCCCAAAATGGCCAAATATCGTCTGATTTATCAGTCTAGAAGATATATACTGCTACATATGAATCCACAAGGGATAGTTGGTTCAAAAGTTCAAATTCTGTCATTTACTCACACTCATGTTGTTCCAAACTTGTATGTCTTTCTCTATTCTGCAGAACACACACACAAAAAATCGAACGTTGGCATCCGACAACATTGGAGATTATTATAAACACTGATCCATTTTTCAAAGGCCCCGTTTCTACCTGGTATTAAGATGCGTTTTGGTCGAATAATAGAAGTAGACAAGGGAGACACATTCCCGTTTACACCGGCTGTTTTAATCCTTCTCTTTTGTCCATTTTTGACCACTTCTGTCCTGATTTCTTCAAGGATAGGGTCTATGGGTGGGTAAATGTATAAGCTTTTTCAGATCTTTTTATCTTAAGGATGAAATAAGCTTGCACAGTTTACATATGAATGCGACCTAAGACGATGGAAAAATATACATAGAGCAGTAGCTTTCATTTCTGCTTTGATAGCCGTGACACCACTGCGAAAGCTGTGAGTGTGTGTTAGAAATCAGGAATGGTGAGAGAACATTGTGCTTGGTACATTTTTTGTCTTTAAACCAAACTTGGGTCTTCAGCCGTCAAAGTTTAAATCCCGTCTGGCTAAAGCGCTTCCCATAATGTTTACGCATTAAGTCAGTTGGCGGAGAGTAAGGGGTCTTTAGTGGCTGTTTGAACACATTCGACCACATGAGCGTCTACACTACGAAAGCAATCCGGTCGAATGCGTTTCCAATTACCTCTGGAAGTGGTCAAAAGTAGACAAGCTCAAAACGTTTTAAACCCCGTTTAAACTGCATTATCCATGTTGTCTGATCAACCAGCCTTCTTTCATGTTTCACAGAAAAAAGAAAGGTTTGGACCGACATGAGAGTGAGTAAATGATGGCAGAATATTTATTTTTGTATTAACTATCCCTTTCAAGTATGCAAAAACATGGAACATCAAGCATTGCATATTTACAAAACTCAACAAACTCCACCGTTAGCTTATCAAACCTTCTTACGCTACATTAACATGGCCCTATTTAACCTGCAATGTGTAGAAAGTCTGAAATGCTTCCCATTTGAGTATCGATTGTGCCTTGAGCCTGTCCACATTAGATCCCTGAATCGGCCCTACGGGAAACAGCGCTGTCCACAGGGGTTACTGCTCTGACTAAAGCAGGCAGCAGAGGTCAGCACCCATTGACAGCACTGTCACAGTGTAGCTCGCTTTCTGCTGTTGGGGATCTGAAGGAAGTGGTCAATAAATCCGAAAGGACTGCAGTCTGCAAGCTTAAGAATGCTGCATTCACCAGACAATAAATCTAAAAGACAACAGCATTTATTCATTTCAAACCTTGGAAGGTTATTTGACGAGGCGTAAAAGCATGTGGCGCTCAGATGGGAAGTGAGCTGAGAGCGGCTTTGTCTCTTCCTTTTTATGGCTGATTCCCGTAATCAAAATGGCATGACATCCATGATCTATTTTGGGACAGCCATGTGTCTGTTTGACCTAAACGGAAATTCCCACTGGAAACTTTTATTGAGAGGTGGCTCGTTCATAGTTTAGGAGATGTACTGTAAGAGTACAGAGGTATAAAATGAATGCTTAGCAGCATAGCTGAAATTTTCTGGTCTCATAGGAAGACTTAATGATAAATGTTCATATACTGAAATCTTTGACTCTTCCACATCATTTCTCAGCTGTTTCTACTAGATAGTAAAGAGATCAAAAAAGAGACTTACACTACCATTCAAAAGTTTGGTATCAGTATGTTTTTTTTTTTCTTTGAACATTCTGTTCATCAAAGAATCCTGCATAAAATGTATCACGGTTTCCACAAACATATTCAGCAGCACAATTATTATGCTAAGAATCATAAATGTTTCTTTAGCAGCAAATCAGCATATTAGAATGATTTCTAAAGGATCATGTGACACTGAAGACTGGAGCTGAGAACTGATTTGCTCAAACGTCTCAAACTGTGCTCAGATTTGTCAAAAAAGTTTCAAACTGCACTCAGATTTGCTCAAACATCTCAAACTGTGCTCAGATTTGTCGAAAAAGTTTCAAATTGTGCTCAGATTTGCTCAAACACCATTGGCTTGAAACGCCTCAAACTGTGCTCCGATTTGAAAAATGTGTCATACTGTGCTCAGATTTGCTCATATTTCTCAAACTGCGCTCAGATTTGCTCAAACATCTCAAACTGCACTCAGAATTGCTCAAATGTTTTAAACTGTGCTCAGATTTGCTCAAACGTCTCAAACTGCACTTGGATTTGCTCAGACTGTGCTCAGATTTGCTCAAACGTAGCAAACTGTCATCAGATTTGTCTAAAAAGTTTCAAACTGTGCTCAAGATTCACTCAAATGTCTCAAGCTACACTCAGATTTTCTCAAAACAGCGCTGAGATTTGCTCAAACATCTCAAACTGTGCTCATATTTGCTCGAAAAGCCTCAAACTGCTCAGATTTGCTAAAACGTGTCAAACTGCTCTCAAATAAGCTCATGTCTCAAACTGAGCTCAGATTTACTCAAACGTCTCAAACTGCGCTGAGATTTGCTCAAACGTTTCAAACTGTGCTCAGATTTGTCGAAAAAGTTTCAAATTGTGCTCAGATTTGCTCAAACACCATTGGCTTTAAACGCCTCAAACTGTGCTCTGATTTGAAAAATGTGTCATACTGTGCTCAGATTTGCTCATATTTCTCAAACTGCGCTCAGATTTGCTCAAACATCTCAAACTGTGCTCAGATTTGCTCATATTTCTCAAACTGCGCTCAGATTTGCTCAAACATCTCAAACTGCACTCAGAATTGCTCAAATGTTTTAAACTGTGCTCAGATTTGCTAAAATGTGTCAAACTGCGCTCAGATTTGCTCAAATGTCTCAAACTGCGCTCGGATTTGCTCAAACGTAGCAAACTGTCATCAGATTTGTCTAAAAAGTTTCAAACTGTGCTCAAGATTCATTCAAATGTCTCAAGCTGCACTCAGATTTTCTCAAACATCTCAAAACAGCGCTGAGATTTGCTCAAACATCCCAAACTGCACTCAGATTTGCTCAAACATCTCAAACTGTGCTCAGATTTGCTTAAACATCTCAAACTGTGCTCAGATTTGCTTAAACATCTCAAACTGTGCTCAGATTTGCTTAAACATCTCAAACTGTGCTCAGATTTGCTCAAATGTTTTAAACTGTGCTCAGATTTGCTAAAATGTGTCAAACTGCGCTCAGATTTGCTTAAACATCTCAAACTGTGCTCAGAATTGCTAAAATGTGTCAAACTGCGTTCAGATTTGCTCAAACGTCTCAAACTGCGCTTGGATTTGTTCAGACTGTGCTCAGATTTGCTCAAACATAGCAAACTGTCATCAGATTTATCTAAAAAGTTTCAAAATGTGCTCAAGATTCACTCAAATATCTCAAGATGCACTCAGATTTTCTCAAAACAGTGCTGAGATTTGCTCAAACATCTCAAACTGTGCTCAGATTTGCTCGAAAAGCCTCAAACTGCTCAGATTTGCTAAAAAGTGTCAAACTGCTCTCAAATTAGCTCATGTCTCAAACTGCGCTCAGATTTACTCAAATGTCTCAAACTGCGCTGGGATTTGCTCAAATGTCTCAAACTGCACTCAGAATTGCTCAAACATCTCAAACTGCGCTCAGATTTGCCCAAACCTCTCAAACTGAGCTCAGATTTGCTCAAACATCTCAAACTGTGCTCAATTTTGCTCAAACCTCTCAAGCTGAGCTCAGATTTGCTCAAACATCTCAAACTGCGCTCAGATTAGCTCAAACCTCTCAAACTGGGCTCAGATTTGCTCAAACATCTCAAACTGTGCTCAGATTTGCTCAAACCTCTCAAGCTGAGCTCAGATTTGCTCAAACCTCTCAAGCTGAGCTCAGATTTGCTCAAACGTCTCAAACTGAGCTCAGATTTGTCTAAAAAGTCTCAGATTTGCAGAGATATCAAAGTTTGCCATCAAATTCTTCCTAAACTAATTGATCTGAACTTTGTTGTTCACATACATTTCACAGCTCTGTACTCTTACTATATGTCAGTTCAAAAGAAACACATTGAACATTGAACCTAATGAAAACTCTAAATCTCCTGAGCTATAAAATAGCATCTACTGAGCAATAACAATTTATTGATTATTAATTTGGAGTGATGGCATTTTTTTTGAGACATTGTTGAGATCTGTTCTGAATTCTAAAGGAGATAGATGGGGATCTTTTTCTCAGGAGAACATCTGAGAAACGTGATTACACAAAAGTCTATTTCTGCGTTCCATTTAATCTTTTCAGTCTAAGAGAAGCAACTGAGATATTAAGAGATCTCATTTGTGAGTTTCTCCAGCTGCTTCAGTCATTATATACATGACTGAACTATGAACTGTGATGGAACACCCTTTGTTTTCCATATACTGAAACTAATATCCCAAAAGTCCTGTGTCTTTGTTAGACTCTATGATGTCTGCGTCAGCGTCACCCCGGGCACAATAGTCAGTAAAGCCATCAAAGAGTTTGCTGGGTTAAGCGCCCGGCTGGCATTATCCACACTAAGGATGCTAATGCCATTGAAATAGCCAGATCCATGGATGTAAATCTGGATTACTGGCTAAAAGGATCAAATCCCTGTCAGCCCTAATCGGGAATGATTTCTACTGATGAGTGTGGCGAAACTTAGAGCGCAGCGGAAGGAAATGCATTGAAATTGACACTTAACCTGCGGATGCCACTTAGTAGGCTTAGTGATGGAGATAACATTTTGTGTGTGTGTGTGTGTGTGTGTGTTTACACTAATGGAATAAAACACTTACATACTTCCCATCATGATATGATTGTGTACCAAAACACTGAAGATTCTGATTCAATTACTTAAACTTACATAATGTTACTATGGTACAGATGGTCACACCTATTGTACTTTGCTATATACTGTACCATGGCACTGAAATGGTATTTACATGGTACTTAAATGTTACAAAAACCATGGGATTTGATGGTTATACTGTGGTACTTTGAAATCTACCAAGCTTTTATGGTAAGTTATGGTATTTCCAAAAGTTCCTTGTTCAAAAACATACTCAAGAACATTGTATTACCACGGTAAATGTCATTTAGTTGCCAAAGCGTGTTATTTTGCTAAGTTTTTCATCAAATTTTTTATATTTGATCTTATTTCAGCTGTATTTCAAAAAAAAAAAAAAAAAAGAAACTAAAGTAAATAAATACAATGGAACTAAAAAAGTAGGCTGTCTACAGTAAATAGAGATATATGATGCATCGATCTAATTCTATAAAGCCCATATTTCACCAGCAGAGACATCATGCATGGAGTGCAAACTGACCTGTCTTCTATCATTTAACAATGGCTTCTTTGATGAGTTGTGTTGAAACATGTTTATGAATTTCAATTTATATACAGAATTTCTCTTTCAGCAAGCATTGAATGGCTACCGAATCTCACTGCTCAGGGCCATAACCACCACAGACACCAATATTCAGATTACTGGATGACTTTTTCAGTGGTTCATTCATAAATTCACCCTCCCCAGTCCTTAATATGTGGTTACGTCCATGCTTTGACACGACAGTATTGCCTACACTCCTCACCTCACTTCGCTGTACCATGCAGCACTTCTTTTTTCATAGATAAGTGAAGATGCTCGAGACTCAATATGACAGATGCCTGTCAAAGAAATAACTTGTGACACGTGGTAGAGCTGAGTCATTTACAACGACGCCTCGCTCACTCACCTTCCAGTTTTCAAAGTCAGACGTCTGTAGGTTGCTTGAGGAGAAAAATGAAAATGAGAACGCACCCCCCTCCTATGCCAGAATTATCATATAGTAAAAACATTCTAGGTCTTTGTGGGTGGCATATGCGAAAGGCTGCAGTATGCACATGGTCAGATAGCTTGGTGGTTACCACACTCACTAATACACGTGGTTCATTTAGAAATGCAATTACGTAGGTGCACGAAAGCATATCTTGTACATAGGTCTGGAATAGGGTTCTCATTCCCTGTGCTATGAAGCAAGTAATTTCCTCACTGGTGGTGGGGTTGTGTTTTTTTTTTTTTTTTCAAGGGTTTATGGTACAGTGCAAAGGCATTGAGTGTCGAAATAGAGTATTCTCAGCTCTGAAATAGACCTTCTCTCGCTGTATCTCTCTGTTTGGTTATCTATCCCAACAGGCCTTCACCTCACTGACCAGGCTGGAGGACATCTGAACTATACCTGCCTTCAAGTTTTCCAAGAAAGTTAAGAGTTTGGAAGCTTGGATGGATTTTAGTAAGAATAAAATGGAATGTTTTTATACACGCATTTGCTATTAAATCCTAATTATAAACAATACTACTTAACTGTCCAACATGGAAACCTTTTCCAACATGGTTTTAATTAACATGCTCCTTACTTGGAAAGTCTGGACTCAAAAGCTGCCTTCTTTATGAGTTTGGAAGCTGTATTTACAATGGGATGTAGGTTGGCAAGAGATTTTGGTAGAATTTGTCAAATATATATATATATATATATACACACAAAAAAGTTGGACCAACACAAAAATAAAGGCCAAATATTGTGCATTGTGTTTGGAATGGATGCTTTATCTGTGTTATTTATCATTCTTGTAATACCACAGAGAATGCTGGGAAATGTAGTTTTGTTGTACAAGTATATCACCTCTAAATGTAGCTAAATGAGTAATATTTTAGCAAAAAATATCATTATTCTTCATTGACACTATACACATAATGCGTACAACCTAATTGTACAGTCAGCATTCACAAGTGCACACATTTTTCACCTAGCTAAAAAACATCGGTGTGGAGCAGGTGGAATTTTTTTTGTGTGACACAGGAGCGATAAATCCATAAAGCTGCTTAATGCATTTCCTGCAGAGAAGATGAAATATTTGCTTTGTGCGATAAACTTGACAACATGTTATTTTTGTGATGAGTCACTTGTGTAAGCAAACTCCCTGCCCATTATGCATCATATGAGATATTACTTTAGGACAAATTATATCTCTTTAATATTTCAATTGTTTCTTTGCAATGTGATTAATGGAGATCAAATGGAAATTGTTTGCCTTTTTTTTTTGTTTTTGTTTTTTTCTCCTGACAGAATGTCTCCTCTAGAATTACAGGAGAGATCTGTTTCTTACATTTGCCAAGAAACCAGTCCGTAGTGAAAAGTCAGAGATCTCAATATAAACTCAACTGTTTCTCACCAAATGACCAAATTATGTAAGCTTTGCTATCTATATTAGTTTTAGAACTCCTAAAATAGCATTTTAACCATTTAATAGTGATATTATTAACATGGCTCTGAACTCAATATTAGAATACTTAATGCATTTTCTGAAAAAATGCTGAATTTGTCTCTAACTTTCTCATTTTTAGAAGTAGGTCCTTATCATCATTTTATTGTTTTATGTTATGTTTAACTTGTATGGGTCTTTTCCAGCTCAAACCTTCAATGCAATTATGGGAGAGAATGTCATGGTTATTTTTTTATTTATTTTTTATTTTTTCACAAAGATTGAAATTCATATACTTGAATACTTTGTTTGAAAATCCTATTCTTGTATACTGTGACAAGGGTGAAATAATGTAAAGCTTTATGGTTAGCAATGAAAACGTTGGTATCCATAACCACATCTTTAGTACCGGTGGTAATAGTTTAAAGGGGACCTATAATGCTCTATAATTTGTGTGTGAAAAAAAGAAAAAAAAAAACACATTTTTTTTGTGTGTCCCTTTAAATGCAAATGAGCTTTTGCTCCCGGCCTACTTTCCAAGAAAGGGCAGAGCTTCAACAGCTTGCACTTTGATTGCTCAACAACAACAAAGTTGGAGAATCTCACGTAGCCAAAATGAGGATTGTCAGTAACGGTGTTCAGCCTTACATTGTTCAAACCGGAGTCGACACTGATGGAGAGACTAAGGAAGAAGTTACAACTTTTAGAATGAAACTGGACGTTTCTGAATGGTTAATGGATTCATTTAAGTAGATGCTGTGGAGTTGATTCAACTCATCCACTAGCATGTGCCATCATGTTCATCTTTTGTGCAAATCCAGCGTTGAATTGATCCTCGTTCGTGAATCAGTCCGGTGTAAAATGACGGCATGACAACATCACTCTACTACAACAAATCTTCCTCTTCTGTAAAGCAGCCCAACATGGCCTCACCCCCTTTGTTGTGTGTTCTCGGGGGCGGGGTTTATGTAAATCTTAGGGTTTGTGATGTCACCAACTGGGAAGAAGCACATTGTAGTCCCTACCAGACATTTGTTGTAGTCCTTAAAAAGTGATTTCTGTAAAAGAAAAAATCTCCCTTTGCATTGAACTTTGAGCGTCGTAACTTTGCAGATGTTGTTTATGCTCAAACTGCAACATTACACACTAACTAAAGTTAAAAAAGTCAAATCATAATCAAGGAGCCCTTTAAAATCAGCCATTTAATATTCCCATTTGCTGACCACAATGCAGTTTCCCTTCACCTGAGGTAACCTTTTTCTTTTCATTCATTTCCTGTGAATGACCTTGTCTTGTTTGTTTAATTTCCTTTAATCTAGATCATTTTAAAAGAAACATCCAAGATAAAGTTACTTAAATAAAACATAATTGAGAACCCCATTAATTCTCCAAAGCTATAAAAGAGCAACATCTGAGCAATAAAATGTTCCTCTGGGGAAATTCATCTCTGTCATCGTAAAGTAATAAGCTAAAATGTTCACGTTCTGACTGATTATCTGGCGCTACAGATAGCGAACTGCCTTTTGTCTGCACCTGAAGTCAATCAGCAAGAGATTCCGTTTGTTTCAGAGAGCAGTGAGGAGCGGAGTAGTGAGTTTTGCTCCCTGTCTGCCCACTCACAGTCCAAGGTGACAAGCCAATATCCTCCTCCTCAGACGGCCCTCTTCCCTGACCTAGATTTCTCACAGAGCTCCAGGAAAGCCCACATACATGTTCACATGCTATGCCTTGTTCTCCTTTCGTATGTTCTGCTCTATATTCTTGTGGCATCCGCACTCATGCATGCAACCAATGATTTCCTTACATTGTCAGAAAAATACTCAGGACTTACATAAGCGGGGATGCAAGTGAACACATCCACGCACACACACATACCCTTAAATTCCATCTCAGCACTGGCAGGGAAAGTCTCCTTGAATGATAATATTCCCATTTGAGAGGAGACCGTCTACCGGCAGAGGAGGAGGGTGACATATATAGAGCGCGTGTAGATGGCGTGCAGTCTGTTAAATATTCATGATTGTGCACTTGCGGCTTGATGTGTACGGCAGATGCTCGCCGTGAGTATGTGTGTGTGGGTATTCGCGTGTGGGTGGGGTGTGTGTGTGTGTGTGTTTCTTGTAGGTATAAGAAAAGGCCATGGTTGTATTGTGTTGGTGTGTGTGTGTGTGTGTTTGTTGTGCATCTGTGTGGAAGCCGAATAGATTTTGGCTGGTACACCTGTTTGTCTTGATGGTACACATTAGGGGAAAATGAAGGGGTTGGAAGGTACAAAATGGATCTGGGTAATGCATGCACTCTTTACTCAAGCAACATAATGGAAAAGTGTATTTATCACTCTGTGACTCCAGCCAAAAGTCTGGAAACAAGACTACATTTGGCCGATAGGAAAAATACCTGTTGTTTTTATGTTTGTATTGAATTACTTTTTTTAAATATAAGTTTTAAAATTGCAACAGTGCATGTTTATTTTTTTCAGACTTTTATACTATTAGGGACAAAAAAACATTTTGGAGGTTGTTCCGAGTGCGTATTTCAGTAACTATAAGGTTTTGACCAAATAGACAAACTGCATAAATGCTTCTGTAGAAGTATTTTTATTTATTTATTTTTTTTTTTTATGTTGGTTTCAAACACCTAATCCGCTTTAATTATGATGCTTTTTCTAAATTATTTCCATATTGCAACATAAGACTGTACTGCCATTCATCAGTCAAGGGTGGATGGATCGATGATGGATGGATGGATGGATGGATGGATGGATGGATGGATGGATGGATGGATGGATGGATGGATGGATGGATGGATGGATGGATGGATGGATGGATGGATGGATGGATGGATGGATGGATGGATAGATAGATAGATAGATAGATAGATAGATAGATAGATAGATAGATAGATAGATAGATAGATAGATAGATAGATAGATAGATAGATAGATAGTTTGGGTTTTTCAAAAATGTTCACATTTTACATGTGTTTTAATTGTTTTAATCTTTAAATTGATTGGAATTTCCATTAAATAGCATATATTACATTTTAAATACAGATATGTTGTGTAAGATCGCTTTAAATAAGTGGTTCTCAGCCTTTTTAACTTTTCCAGTTGTTTGTGATTTACTGGATAAGGATTTTTTTTTTTTTTTTATGTTTTTACTCACATGTACTACTAATATTTTAGAGGTTGGTATAACTAGAAAAATGTATATTCTGTATAAACTGCCCATGATGTTTTGATTTAATTTAGATTTTAATCAATTTCTGACTTTTCTCGGTCTAAAATCACACTTTTAGAATTTAAAAACAGAAAAGAAAAAAAAGAAAAAAAGCAGATGAAGGAGTGCGTTGTTTTTAAAAATGATTTATTTTAGCATATTTTAATGGTTATTTTGTCTTATTTTAAATCATTTTAAGTCATCATCTAGTTTTCTGAGGACCCTTAATGGGTACCCTGGGGTTGGTAGCATAAACTGCTAAGACTAGTCTTACAAGTTAGTCATCAATTTTTTTCTCTAGGACTGTTCATAACTTTTGTAAGTCAGTTACATAAAATTGTAGATTGGTCTAATTTGATTCCAAAAAGTAAAATGGATCACCCCAAACTAACTGCTAGTTGCTCATACTAGTCCTTAAGACACAGTCTTAACATAATTATTATGTTTATGCAACTGATCCCTGGTTAAGCACCACTGCTTTATGGATATTTCATATTTTAAAAATGTTATTATTTTTAAATCAGTGTCAATGTGCAGTTCCCAGTGTGACAACTTCACTCTTAGAAGATTCTATATGGAAACTTAAAGTGTTCTGTCAGGCACTTCATGTAAAGAACCTCAACATGGGATCATTGTATGGATTTAGTTTTAATGAATTAATTAGTTAAGCATCTCGTAAACATACTTTATAACTAGAAAAAAATTGAAATAACCTGTAAAACAAAGTATCATACCACCACTTAAGACATTTCTCCTTATATAGAACCTTTTTGGCATAAATTGACTCAAGAATCCTAGAGTTCTATATAGAACACCACTGAACCTTTTCCCTAAGGATGTACCCCATGTAGTGTGACAACATGTCCGACTATAGTGTCATGTGTGTTCAGTGAACTATATATTGTTTTTGTATCAATAGCTTTTTTTGTTTTTAAGACTTTAAGGTTTGTGTCTATTCTATAAGCAATACAGCCATTGCAGCGAATATAAAACAAAGTTTAATTTGATTCTCACTTCCAAACTTTTAACCGTGGCTGCCACAGTAATCCATCATCAAGACTGTAAATCAAAGGCTGATGAGTGTTATCGATTCATATCAAACATGACTCTGCAAATACTTCACGGTACATTTACACAGAGCCCCGCTGTTTGTTTATGCTTCCGATGATTTTTACTGTCATTCCAGAGAATCACAAATTACTAATCAACTCCTGTTCCATTACTGATGAGTTTATATATTAGCTGCTTTATTCAACTGAAAACTATTAATAATTGCAGAAGACCTTGCGGCGGCACATTTTCAGTACATCTTAATTAATTTAATATGTGATCTTAGTGTTATATTTTTAATTTATTTTGAGAAAATGGTATATTTATTGTTATCGGCCTTAAAATGACAATATTAATCAGCTTATCCTACCGGCTAGAATTTTAATATCGGTGCATGTATAGTTACGCTCACCAGGTTTTATAAAGCGGTAGTGAATGAAGCTTATTTTTATATTTTGGCCCACTAATGCACACAAGCAATTACAGTCTCATCAGAACATGTCTTATGCTCAGGGCTTTGAAAGGGTTGTGATGAGCCCATATCAGTGGGGTGCTTCTCCACCAGCAGAGAGCAATATCACACACGTGTAGTCGCTGGGGGTCAATATGACCCGTGTCTTATCAGAACATGAAGAATAACAGCCCTGAGGTGAAACAATAGGGAAACAGCAGGTCATTGATGTGTCCAAGTGTTTGGGGGTGAAGTCTGGGCCAGCAGACTGTTAGCTGAGGTGTGAGAATAGTTTCTGTTGATGCTTCTATGACTAAAACATCTTCAAATGGTGGTTAGCTGATTTCTAGCTAGTCCAGGCTGGACATTTATGGTCATTAGTGTGTGTAGTTCATTCTATAGAGACGTTATCGACCAGGTAAAACAATTATCCCAAAGACTATAGATGTATTCACAAATAATCTGTCTGCGTTTGACACTATAGATCATGACATACTCTTAGATCGATTACAAAATTACACCGGTATTCAGGGACAGGCATTAGAATGGTTTAAATCGTACAGTACCTATCTTTGCTTATTTAAACTGGGAATTGTCCAAGTTAACATCAGTAAATTATGGAGTGCCACAAGGGTCTGTTTTAGGCCCTCTGCTATTTTCAATATATATGCTTCCCCTTGGCAATATTATTAGAAAACATGGAATTACTTTCTTCCGTTATGCCAATGATACATATATATTTCATCACCTATTAACCTACAAGTATTGCTACTGACCTATATGGCCCTAAATGGTTCAGCTTCTGTGTATTTAACCAATTTTATATCACCCTACAAACTTGACGGTCATAAAACTCTTGACTTTTGATAGTATCTAGGATATCAAAGTCCACTAAATGAGGGAGAACATTTTCGGATTTGACTCCTAAACTGTGGAATAGCCTTCCTGATGATTTTTAGGGCTCAGAGACACTAGATTAAAGACACATCTCTTTAGCCAAGCAGTCACATAATACATCTCTTAACCTTGAAATGCACATGATTATCTTTTGCTTGAACAAAAGCTATGCTAATTATTTTCCATTTGCTTTTCTGTCTCTATCAGATACACATCCCAAAGTAACTAGAGTACGCCAGCTCCAGTTTGGATCCAGCCTCTTACGTAGACTTCAGATGCCCCAAGACCTGTGAAGAGATGACTCCAACTCCTGCGAGGACTTCAGATGACGCAAACTCTGAATCAACATGCACCACTGCCAAATTTTCTATATATTGTAATCATTATGATCACAACTTGTAATAATGAGATCATTGTTTCTGCCTAAATGAATACATGATATTAGCTAACTGCGTTATTTGTATTATCTTAGAACTGTACATTTTTGGCATATGGACATTACTTTGACAGACACCTCTGATTACGGATTACTCTAAATTGGAAACATGCATTTTTCTGTAAAGCTGCTTTGAAACAATATGCATTGTTAAAAGCGCTACGGATAAATGTGAATTGAATTGAATACTGAATAGGGATTAAACATGCGAGTTAAATCAAATCAAAAGTGAACTAGTCTCAATTAGGGGTTGCACTGACTAATCGACTAGTCGAATTTAATGCTCTGGCATGACGCTTTAAGCATGACAATGATTAGTTGTTGGTCATGGCCTATAGAGGGCGCAGCAGGATACGAAATCTTTGAAGTCCTCATTTACGCTCCATATCCAACAGTTAATGACAAATAAATGCATACTCCGAAAGCGCTCCACAAGATATGTTTGATTATACCATCTGCATTCTCAATATTCATCAGGTGAATGCATGTTTTAAACAGCTTATTGTACACTTAAGTTAATCGCCGTTCTAAACTAACGCACTGCTACATTACACACACTCGCAGACAGTACACAGAACACATTTTTGCTTTTAAAAATTAAAGCCGCGGGCAGAGGAATGGGGGAAAAACCTGTGGTCTCAAGATGTGTTTTTTTTTAAAAGTTGAACTGATTTGAATTTGAGTGCCAATGTCGTGTCATGCGCGAAACTCTGCAAAAGACGTAAGACAGGAGTGCAATGGTCATATATGTCTGTCTAGTGCGTGTTTACATAGAAAAACAATGAAAAAGTAGCGCATTGGGATGGAAAGCATGTTCTGTGTGAACAGCCCCTTATTTGTCCACTCAATTTAATCACATAAATGTCGACTTAAAAAAAAAATCTGAAGTCGTTCAACACCTTGTCTTAATCAATGATTGCAATAGTATACTATCATACTGTTAAAACAGTAATTTGTATTAGTAATGTACTGTATGCTAATTATTATTATTATTATTATTTAAAAAAGCATGTGAAATAGTATCCATGATACAGTGAACGTGTGTTCACCTGACCTCTTTACATTACATTTCTATTTCAGAATGTGGCGTCCAATTTTTCTTACAAATGTCTTTTGAAAGACACATAATATTCCCTATCGGTTTGATTACACTGACACTATTGGATGTGAACAAAACTTGAACTGAATTAAGCTGGATGATGACACAATAGTGTCATCTTTTTTAGAGCTGCTTTATAGATTAATTGAATTTGTTTATATTTGATGAATTTTTCAACATTGACACTGTTTATGAACTGAACCGAATCAACAATGAACTGACTTGAGATGAATAATGATAGTCTTTTCAGAGATGCTTTACTGTAGAATTAGAATTTTTCTCATATTTGATGAATTTTGCATCACTGATTGTTATGTTATTACAGTGAAGCTGCTTTGAAACAATCTGCCTTTTATATAAAAAGCTGACTTGACATGGCACAGATCAAATAATTAGTCAAAAAGATGATATTAAAAGCTGTGAATGATGTTGCTTTTCATATGATACATTGGAAATACCTTAATGGAAACATTATTGCTCTGTACAATTTATTACATTTTGATATTCAGAAAACTGGGCTGGTAGCCTTTCAAAAGGTTCCACAAAAATATTAAGCAGCACAACTGTTTATAACATTGATAGTAATAAAAAATGTTTTTTTGAGCAGCAAATCAACATATTAGAATGATTTCTGAAGGATCATGTGACACTGAAGACTGGAGTAATGATGCTGAAAATTCAGCTTTGATCACAGGAATAAATTACAATTTTAAATATATCAAAGTAGAAAACAGTTATTTTAAATTGTAATAATATTTCCCAATATTACAGTTTTTACTGTGTTTTTGATCAGTCTTGGTCAGACTTAAAAAATCCTACTTTTGAAAGGTAGTGAATATTTATGTGGAAATAGTAATCTATATTTGGGTTTGTGACCTTTTAAGCCCAAATCCTACTCTTATTTTTCTGTTGTATAAGCACTGGTGTTTACTTTGAGGAATGGAAACTTATCTTTTTTTTTTTTACTATTACCATAAACGTTTTAACAAAAAACCTGCTTCGATTTTTTAATAGCGAATCAGAAGGATTTGAGAGTAAAATTCCATGATATCATAAATCAGGCATCAAATCAGAGGCACAGCAGCTTCAGTCTCCCCGAGCGACTCGTGAATCGCTGGTGCATGCGTTTGCAGCTCAAATCAGGCTCAGGTCGTGCAGCTTGAATTAGAAGCAGTTAGGTGTTACATCTGCTGCTACATTCAGACTGTTGTGGAAGCGATAAAAACTCCACCGCCACAAATATTGTGCATATAGTTCAAGTTCCTTCAGACAGTGAGACCATTATTAGCATTAGATAAACACCGGTAGCACTGCATATTACATGAGTATGCTGCGAAAGAGCTCAATGGAGGAGAATGAATGTGCTGCTTTGTCTGTGTAATGATGTCCCAGCGCTCGCCTCCACTTGTTCAGTTTCACCATATATCGTCCGATCGTGTGTAAGAGATGAAGACAGGTGTGGGAAGAGAGAGCGGTAGACTAAAAGCTAATGATACCGTCAGCAGCCCTCGATTCTTTGAAGAATCTCCCAGCACTATGTGCTAGTAAAGTCGACAAACACTCCATCACTGTCAGATCTCAAATTCACAGGGAAAGCCTGTTTCCTCCAGTCAACACAAATCTCAAAAAGCTCTTTTGTGTCTGTCAGTCTCCAACACTTTCATTTTGACAGGTAAACACAAGAAAAGGTAATCGACTCGCTCTCACTCTAGAGTGATACAAAGAGGAAATACCAGATCAGGTTTGTTTTGCTTTAGGAAAAAAGGTTCAGTTGTGTTCTATATGTTTCTATTTAGAACCTTGGAGTTCTTGACTCAATTTTAAAGAATGCTTTATGCCAAAATGTTCTATAAAATGAGAAATGTCTTAAGTTATTGCATAATATTTTCATGTTTAACATGTTACTTTTTTCTCCTCTTTTAAAATTTTAAACAGCAAGCCATTCAAAGTCCATCAGCTTTCAAAACAGAGGTTTATTCCTTGCATTGTTTTTTGTCTTCGCCCACAATTCCTCTGAATATAAACACACACACCATCCACTGAACAACACTCATGAAACAATGATTCAGTCATAGCAAAAGTGTGATTTTAATCCCTTAGTATTTAAAAAAAAAAAAATCCTTTAATGTCCATTTATGATCAGATTTTACACCAGTAGGCAAAACACATAAATTTGAAGCCGGTGAATGATTTCCTTACAATATTGCTTTGGGAAGGATGGTATTTGTCCTCATCAAACCAACTTGGCATAAAAACTAATGAATAATGTGGCAAGCAGGGCAGGGCCGAGAGCCGTGGGAACGGAGTGAGGTTCTCACAGAGGAGCTCTAGGAGGAAAAAAGGAGGAGTTTCGACAGTGAAGAACGAAAGAAGACTCAAACTCGGGTCACCCAAAGCACAAAGGCACTATATGTCAACGCTCTGCCTACAAGGCTAGTGCGCCAACTAACCAGCATCAGTTTGATAAATAATAGAGACTCATTGTGTAAGGGTAGGGACACACCAAACCGACGCCAATGAACAAGCACTGATAAAAGCCGCCTGTGTTGTCACCTCACGTCGTCTGTGTTGGGGTAAAAAAACTGCACTTGAACACACTGCGAGAACTACAGCCGACTGTCAGCTAGTACTCATATTCTGCACCTGTGTATAAGGGCCGCTATTTTTTCATATATATTCATCTATATTCATAACTCAGAAAGGGAGACTGCATATACACAAACAGCAAGCAAAGCAGCACATGCTTACCGTTTTGAATATCATTCATGCTGATTACTTTCTATATTCCACTCGGCTCACGTTAATATTAAACATTCGCCCAGGAACACTCAGGTACATGATTTTAAATTAGAACAGCCTTCTGTCTGTACCGCATTGCAATCAGAGTTCTCTTTCTCGCCCAATGGCTCGACGGCAATTCTACATGATGAATCGGCCCCAGAAAACCCGACGGCGTCCGACTAGAGCCAACGGTGCAGAATACACCGTGAAAACTTAGTCGGCAGATGCTTAAAAGCAGTCCGGTGTCCCAAGCTTAAGAAACATGGGATCCAACGGCAACCATTCCAGCTGTCGGAATCCGTTCCCCCACCCATATGATGAGAGTTGTTGATGTAGTGCAGTGTTTCCAAACCTTGTTTCTGGAGGCACACCAACACTACACATACTCTTCCTAATCAAACACACCTGATTCAATTCATCAGCTCATTAGTAGACTCTAAGACAGGGGTGGGCAAACTTGGTCCTGGAGGGCCACTGCCCTGCAGAGTTTAGCTCCAACCCTAATCAAACACACCTGAACCAGCTAATCAATGCCTTTAGGATTACTAGAAAACTACAGGCAGGTGAATTTTATCAGGGTTGGAGATAAACTATGCAGGGCAGTGGCCTTCCAGGATCGAGTTTGCCCACCCCTGCTCTAAGACCTGAAATAGATGCGGTCGGATAAGGGAGACATCCAAAATGTGCACTGTTGTTGTGCCTCCAGTAACGAGGTTGGGAAAGATGATGTATTGGCTTAAAAGATGCTGATTATATCCTGTGTGTGCATGGAGCTTAACCAGCATCAGGTAACAAGATGTATTTTTTGGCATTTTTGCCTTTTGTTATGATACGATAGTATTTAGACAGGAAACAAAGTGGGAGAAAAAGGGTGACAGGATCAGGAAAAGTCCACGAGCTGGGACAGCACACTGCCCACGAGGCTATCGAAACCAACTAACCAAACTGATGCTGGTTAAGCTTCATCCTCATACAGGATAGAATCAGCATCTATTAAACCACTGCATCAACATCTCTAATCTTTGGGGTAGGGGAACGGATTCGGAAAGCTGGATTTCTCCTCATTGGATTCTGTTCCCCCCATGGTTCTTACACAATGAGGTTCTAATATTTATCAAACTGGCACTGGTTAGTTGGTTAGTTGGTTTTGATAACCTAGTGAGAATTTATTCTGAGAATTCTGAGAAATTGAATTCTGAGAAGCAGAATATTTAATCAAAAGTCTCAAATTGCTCTCCGCTTAATATTGACATGTTAATGCATAAGAAGGCTATCAAAACCAACTAACCAGTGCCAGTTTGATAAATATTAGAACCTCGTTGTGTAAGAACCATGGGGGGAACAGAATCCAGCTTTCCGAATCCGTTCCCCTACCCCAACGATTAGAGATGTTGATACAGTGGTTTAATAGATGCTGATTCTATCCTGTATGAGGATGGAGCTTAACCAGCATCAGTTTGATAAATATTAGAACCTCTTTGTGTAAGAAACATGGGAGGAACAGAATCTGATGGCGAGCAATCCAGCTGTCAGAATCCATTCACACTCCCTTGTGATAAGAGATACATAAACATGTACTCAGTTATTAGTTGGGCTTTTTTCCAAACTATATGGCTATACTAAGATGAGTGAAATCAACTGAAATATGTTGAAAAAAAAATGTCTTTGATATAAGCAACCTATGAAACTGGGATGAATAATTATATGCTCTATAATGTAACATAAATATGATATATAATATTCTATAGAAGTAATATGACTGTTTCATTGGCCTGTTATGGATAGTGTTTACTGTGAAATACTGCCTCATCAATTAAGCTTTTGTTCACTAATTTCTGTTGAAATGTAGATGTTTTGAATGCTAAACAATACGTTTCTATAATATTTTATTCAAATTTTGTTCATGTACTGTGCAGTAATGCACACATGTGTGAATTACATTACAAAAATCATGTTTTCTGTTATGAGTGGGAATCATAAAATAATAGTATAGTTGCTATGATCCTGTTATCAGCATGCAGATATGACCGCGTATGCAAATCTGGACCACATACTCTCCCGACTCTCTTCAAACCTATTTTTTTGAGAACTTAAAACTACTATCACATATGTTACATATCTACAATGATTGGTTCATATACAAAGGGGGGCATCAGTTTGCGTTGTATATTTTCTGCATTTTATATTTTCTCTAACACTAACCACTGAAAGTCAAATACTCAATGTCGATTGGCTAGTTTTTTGGTTTTTTTGGCCAACTGTGGCAAAAGTCTCTGGCTATGGATTTGCCTCACCCTCCCCTTCTCTCCCACAGACTCGCTTTAGCACATTTTTCCAAACAGTTGTAATTAATCTGCAGATTCAAGATGTTCATGGGAAAGAGCAGCGATGAAATGGTGAAATTACAAACATGGAATACACATTCTGAGACATGAAATGAAATGAGTAACTAGGAATTTTATTAACATTAAATGGTTCTTCTTCCATTTTCCTCCTCAAAATCTTGGGTAGGCTGTGCTTCCCCTGATGAGCCTCCACTGAAATCTGAACAGTCTGAGACATTGAAAGTTTTCAAATCTCTAGAGGAAATTTATTAGCGTTTTTTTTTTTTTTTTTTTTTTTTTTCCAAGAACAATTCTGAGAAGCAGAATATTTAATCAAATGTCTCAAATTGCTCTCCGCTTAATACTGACATGTTAATGCATAACAATTACAAAGAGATGTAGTAATCAAAACAGAATGCCTCAACGTATGTCAACCGAGGCCAGCAGTTGTTTTCTGCAAACAGCAATGGGAAACTTGAGAGCAAAGGCTTGTTTATGCAAAATCTCAAAACAAATTACAGTTCTAAAAGTTATTTAGCTTCAGAAAAAAAAGTTATTTCACATTTCATGTTTTTCCTTGTGTAAATCAGTCAACGTCCACTGCTCCAGTAGTATAGCAAAATTAAAAAAAAAAAATTCTATATACAATCACAATGCCCAGGACTTGACCAGAGTAAATGATGAACAGTATTGTCATTCTCAACAAACCCCACCTGGGTCATGCAGGTCGCATTATATTGAGCGTGCGTTTTATTGCACAGTATCCTGCCATTATATTAGATGTTCCGCAGTGTGTTGAGACTCTCAAACCTGTAATTGCATTTTGACTAGTCCCACTGGTTGAAACCCAGCATCCGAGCTTTAGGATAATTGACTGGCTGTAATGGAAACGAATAAAACATCAGGAGAATGAAAGCAGCCAGGGCATGTGAAGAAAATAAGCTGTTGGGTGTTTTGCTGTCAAAACCCCCCCAAAAACAAGTCGTTTTATCACACACCAAATGTGTCTGTCTTGAGGGAGGCTTGTGGACTAAAATCTGATTAGTTGTGTTTGGGTTTATGGGAAATGATTGCCTTGAATGTTTGCTTTCTGGAGGAATTATTTTCCTGGTATTCTCAATGCATAAAGCAACATGTTTCGCAATATAAAGATCCCAGAGGACAATTTTATTGTTGATCGTTCAAAGCTCAGGAGACTTAATGGAGATTTCAGTTATTTTACTTTTACGTATGCTAACCTTGCTACTCCTGAAAATTCCTTGGGAAAAAATAAAAATAGTCACAATGAGACAATTTTTGCAGTGGCGTAAAAGCCACTTCACATTGCACCGACAGACTGCAACAGACACTTTGTTAGGTTTTGTCAGATCAATGTGTTACCGCAATGACGTCTGTCGGAGCTATTTTTTGCCAATTGAACATGATGAATCGCACTTGTTGGGTTGTGAAATGTATGAGAATTGACATATTATGATTTGATGATTGTCCACGTTGGTCAGAGTCTGTCAGTGCAGTGTAAATTGCCCTCAAGAGAACAGAGCTATAAAATGAATGTAGTTGTCAGCTCAGATCATGTGGAGAAATGAGAAATGTTTGCATTTATATTGAAATCTCTGATTGTAGACTTGGCACTGAGAGGAAACAAGTGAGATTATAAGGGTCTTTTTCTCAGGAGGAAATGAAATCAGAGCAGCATTTAGTTCCAGTTATTAGGGCCCAAGCACCGATGGTGTGAGGACGCTACGGAAGAGGATTACGGCCAAGCAATAATAAAAAAATAAAACCATCTCGAGATTAAAGTTGTTAAATTTTGAGAAAAAAGTTGTTAAATTACAAGAACAAATTCGTTAAATTATGAGAAAAATGTTGTTAAATTTCGAGAAAAAAGTCGAGATAAAATGTAGAGAATAAAGTCATTAAATTATGAGAAAAAGGTCGTTAAATTACGAGAACAAATTCATTAAATTACGAATTTGTTCTCATAATTTAAAGATTTTTCTCGTAATTTAATGACTTTATTTTCATAATTTAATGACTTTATTCTCAACATTTTATCTCAACTTTTTTCTCGAAATTTAACGACATTTTTCTCATAATTTAACAAATTTGTTCTCATAATTTAATGACTTTTTTCTCGTAATTTAATGACTTTATCTTGACTTTATTCTCGTAATTTAACGAGTTTATTGTCAACATTTTATTTAGACTTTTTTTCTCGAAATTTAACAACTTTAATCTCGAGATGGCCCTAATCCTCTTCCTTAGGATGCTATTGTAATTGCTCGGTCAATTATTCTTTGTGTAGGGACCCCTAAAATGTCTATTTGAATATGATTCATGTTGAGAAATAACATGAGTCAAAATGTATTTTGTTTTTAATTTTTATTTCAAAATATGTAACTGTATTTTTATGTCCAGTCAGAAATTGTTTAATGCAAGTGTTATGTTGCTGGCCAATGACTGTTGAGCTTTAATGTTACATCATGACATGAGTTACGTGCGGAAGAAGAGGCGGAGGAGCATCGCACATGGCAAGAGAAGGCTGATAGAAAGTTCGCTACGTGTGTTAGAAGTGCATCATTTTGGAGACTTCATATATTTCTTTGAAATATTAGGCCCAAAGTGTACAGTAACGGTGCTCGTTTTGTTTCTATTCCTTATTTAAAGTGTATTTCATTATTCCATTTATTTATTTATTTTTTCCGAGTCAACGCGCTGAGCCAAGACGTGTATGAGAGTGACTAGGGCTTAAAAGCTAGTGATGTTTCAAGTTCGGAACAATAACTGTTGAGAAAGTTATTGGACATTCGTGGATTCATCACGTTGGACAGATCGTGTGGATCGTCGTGGGACGTGGATCTACTGGATTCATCGTGTGTTCGTGACTGCTGCAGTGTTCGTGGCGTATGTAATCTCAACATTGCTTAAATTTCATCGGATGGATGTAAGTGAATTCATCATTAAGGCTGTTGAATGTGAATTACATTGAATTCGTCAGTTGTTAATGTGCACCAACGAGCTGGGCCCCAACGGTAACGAAACGAACAGTATATTTGACTGCGTCACTGACTCGTAATATTGAACTGAAAGAGCTTGAATGTTGTTAAACACAGGTTTTATTTTTATTTTTGAAGTGTTCAATTGATGTTAAGAGAAGTGTGTAAATTTTCTTTACTGATTTAAGTGACTCTGGAGAAAATGGAGTGTTAACACTCATAGGTTTTAAATTGGTTATCTTAAAAGCAAATTGAGTACAGTGTTCTAAAGTATTAATATTATAAGGTTAGAAATACTACTTTAGAAAGCATAAAAGAAGGAAAAACATTGACTGAGAAGACTGAGAAGGTGATTTATATATATATATATATTATATATATATATTATTATTATTATTATTATTTTTTTTTTTTTTGAGAAAATAAGTAATTTACACACCATTAGGTAAAAGTTTCTCTGTGTCCTTACAAAGGGTAATATTCATTTTCAGTTATTGTTTTTTTTAAGGGGGGGGCGTTATCTTAATGTAAATAAATAAATCTCTGTTATTCCTTTCCTCCTTAAAAAGTTGCATTGTGTTGTTTTATTAAGTTTGTCAAGTTAACTTATTTAACAAGGTACTGATTTTTGGGATACTATAAAGAATTTAGTTGAGTAAATTTTAGTACACTATTTTATTTTATAATTGGTATAAGGGAAAAGTTAATTTATGATTATCATCATTTAAAGAGAAAAATACCGGCCAAATTCACCATTCAACTGCCGGGAATCCAGGTTTTCTTATTTGAAAAAAGTATTCAAATTAACCCCTAGGGTTAACAAAAGGGTTACATTCTTCTCCGAAATGAATTGCATTTTTGAGGGCCTAAACATACTCGAAAACTCATGAAACTTTGCACACATGTCAGAAGTGGTGAAAATTTACATCTGATATGGGTTTTAGAATTAGGTGTGTCAAAATGGTTCAATAGCGCCACCTACAATTTCAATTAAGCACCCTTCATGCTACGTTTCACGTACAGCTTTGAAATTCGGCAGAGAGATGTGACATCCCAATACCTATGTGCAAAATCTGTAAACCCAACAGGAAGTGAGATATTTAGATTTTTCGCTGCAAAAATTTTCCAGTTTTTGCTATTTCCTCACATTGTAGTTTAACAAACTCATCCTAGATCTTTAATCAGATCAACATCATATTTGGTCATTCTAATCTAAAGGCCTTTGCGACATTAAATTGCGAAGATCTTGAGTTTTCGCTGAAGGGCGTGTTCGCAGCAGGAAGTGTGGCACTTTGAAATGACTTTTTCGTAATTCTTTTTATCTTTTATCGCTGCTTGCAGCTTTAATTCTTCTTGCAATTTCATTGCCTGGGTAACACTTTATTTTGATAGTCCATTTTAGACATTTTCCTAACTATAAGTAACTTTGCAACTACATGTCAATGTATTCTACTAACCCTAACCCTAACCTATCGCTGTGTCTATATCGGATGCGACTGTTGCAGCTAGAAGCTGTCCACACAGGACATGACAGAGCGTCCGGTGCAAATCCATTTGTTTTTGTATCAGAAGTCGTGTGATCAGTTTACCGTCGGGGATTTGTCATGTTGTGTTGCACCGCATCCAGTGTAGTAATGAATTCTATTTGCATTTGTCGTGTTGCGCTGTTCACATCTGGTGTAAACATGGTGTGACAGTCTACTAATACTCTAATGAGAGATAGTAGAATGGACTATCGAAATAGTGTAAGCCATTGCTATCTAGAAAAAACTGAGACTTTTTTTTCCTTCCATTTGCTTTCTTTGGGCTATAATATTGCTGCAATTCAAAACAGAATAAGATAACGTGACATCAATGGAAGTCGCTGCTTATTTTCTGTAAACAGCAAGGGTCAAGTCAAGAGCAAAGGCTTGTTTATCTCAAAATCACAAAGCAAACTATATTTCAAAAAGCAGGGACATAAGAGCAATGACTTATTAAATGAATGGTCCGAGATCAAGGATACCCGATCCCAGAAAATTCTTTTCGATGAACTTGTATTGTATTTTGCACATATACTGACATTAGATTTTCTTTTCCAGTTTGCTAGGATATAAAAAGCTGTGTTAAAATTCAAGTTGAATAGCCATCTGGTGGGAGATTTGTGGTGAAGAGAGAAACACTCACTGTGTCAGGAGAAGCAGAGTTAACAGAAGCCAGAGGCTATGGCCAAGTTTCCACACTGCAGCTGTTTTCTTGGCATTACAGATATTTTTTAAGACTGTGGGGGATGCTTATGTTTGTAAGATCAAGGACTTGTTTTTGCAAGATGTTTCATGAAGATTAGTGTATTCCTCTATTTAAAGAAATTGCTCACAACAATGAAATTTCCTCATGTCATCACACTCACTGCTCTTTCACATAGTATCATTGTTGTTGTTTTCAGTTCTAAGTATTCCCCAAAAATGACAAATTTACCTAAGAAGAACTTTTTAAAGAAGAGTCTTGGATGTTGTACATTAGATAAAATAGTTTTTTGTGATTATTAGGTTACCAATATTGTATCAGGAGCAATGGATTCAGGAAAGTCATATAAACCAGACAATTTTACTAGAAACATGCCATTGTATTCAGTTCTAAGTATTCCCAAAAAATGACAAATTTACTTAAGAACTTTTTAAAGAAGAGTCTTGAATGTTATACATTAGATAAAATATTTATTTATTTATTTTTTTTTTAAGTGATATTAGATTAACAATATTGTATCAAGAGCAATGGATTCAGGAAAGTCATACAAACCAGACAATTTTACTAGAAACATGCCATTCAAGCAAAGTTTGGGGTAAGTATTTTTTAAGAAATTCATATTTTATTCAGCAAGGATGCATTAAATTGATCAAAAGTGGCAGTAAATACTTCAAAAATACTTATATTCAGATAAATGCTTTTTTTTAGCTTTCTATTCATCAAAGAATCACAAAAATAATGTATCACACAAAAAATATTAAACAGCACAACTGTTTTTAACGTCGATAATAATAAGAAATATTTATTGAGCAGCAAATCAGCATATTAGAATGATTTCTATAGGATCATGTGCCACTGAAGACTGGAGTAATGATGCTGAAAATTCAGCTTTGCATCACATGAATAATTTACATTTTAAAATATATTAATATAGAAACATTAGTTATTTTAATGTGTAATAATATATTTGATCAAATAAACGTCTTTCAAAAATTAGATTACGAATAAAAAGATTAGAACATTTTATCAACCCTAAGCTTTTTGAAATAATACTACAAAAAGACATTTTTAAACAGACCTAAAATTGATTAACATTCAATATTTATAAAATTGTGTGCATTTCTGTCTTGTTTTCTACTTTGCAATAATTTTAATATAATAATATAGACATTTTTCTTGCCCAATTGAGACTTTTTCTTGACTTTAAGACATGTTTGCTGTATTTAAATGTGTTTAATGTGCTTGTTTCAACAGGAGCATTTTTCATAGCCGACTGTGATGATCCAAGTTTGAATATCTGGAATAGACGTTTTCCACAGAGGAAAGAATATTTTCTGGGTTTGGAACAACTTGAGGTTGAACAAATAATGACAGTATTGTCACATCATAATAAACGAATAAAGAATCAGATATTCATGTTTTTCTCCTCATAATGACTGCAACACATTCACTCAGCTGCAGTTCATTTTCACCTTTTTTTTTTTTTTTTTTTTACCTCATTTCAATCTTTCTCTCTCTCCCTCCTCAGCTTCTTTTCTCTCTTTCTTTTCTATTTCTGAGCTTAAGGGCCTGTAGCTCTGCTCGTCTCTGCTTCTGTTAATCAGCATAACCTTTCTGTGTGCTTTGTCGGTGACACAGAGGCTGGCATAAAAAAGATGGTTCTCAGCATCTGCACCGGCTTCACGCTTTCTCTCTCAGCGCCTTTCGATTTCCATCGCAGCAAAAAAGCAGCTCTGTAGATAGCGGACGCTTTGTGTTTGAAGTCTGTCATTGGCGCAAAGAAGGAAAAGGGATTTGTGGATGAGGAACCCCACCTTTCATCCCACGATGCCTTGCCCTGAGGGGGGTTATCCTAATTAAAGCACAAGCATGCTGGTATAGGATGGCACAGAGGCACATGTAACTATAAGTATTCGGGCCTGATGGAAACTGGCACCGGTGGAGGGAAGAGTCTCTGGCTGGTGGACTTTAAGATCGCTCTCTCTTTATAGTCTTGGTTAAGGTTTTGATCTATGTGGATTGTAAGGTATCATGGTCACATGGCCGGCTATACTGCAGGGATGATATTCTGAATCAGTAGTTTAATTGCCCAACTTCTGCTGAAAAACTAGAAGGGTGCGTTCACACCGCATCCTAAAGCCATCGCTTCACACTGCCATCTTAAAGCATGTCTAATTGCATGAGGGGCTCCCTTGTGTAAACCCTACAGAAAGAAGTAGAGAAAAAGTCAAAAGTGTTGGAGGCTTTGAATGGGATGTCTTGGAAACTTTGTTCCTCCGAAAGATTGCTTTTCAAATAACCCTAAAAAGTTAACATTATATATAGATGAAAAGCCACATAGCATTAATTTGGTTAATTTGAGGTGCATGCCAATTCACTATCGATATTGCTTAAAGCCAGAATATGTACGATTTTTGTAATAACATATCCAAAAACCACTTGCACAGTGTGATATTTCATGCAGCTGTGTACTTACATTATCCCAAAAGTTCCCAAGGATATCCAGAGATATTCCAAGTTTAAATAATGGCTTGTCATTAATGACGTAATATCCAAAAATGCAAATGCGAAAATGTGAAAGTGTTGGTTATAGCATGCCGCTGTTGTGTCGTTCAGTCATCATGGTAGATCACGATTATTCATTGGTGAGCAGAAAAGGAAAAAAATAAATTAATTAATTAAATAAAACTTAATCATAGGCTAAAACAGGCATTAGGACAAACAGAGAAATAAAACAAGGATGAATATCGGCGTGACGTTTTTGAGATGGAGAGAGCTTCGCAACAAACATTGACTTGACAGAGACTCCACTCTCTTGTGTTTTAATAGACATGTAATAGTCATGTGCAGATGATTTGGATAGATATGAATGTCAATAATGGCACATATAAACAATGTGAGATACAGTTATGATGTGACAGCTGATAATGCATAGGTAGATTCACTTCAAAAACGATCAAGTGTTCGTAATTGTAAATAATTCTGTTGGTTATGCTGGAGAAATTACACATACAGTTATGCTTTTTATCAAGTCTGGTGACCAAGTCTATGGCAGTGAAATTAAATACAGTATGTGTTGCACGAAAATATTTATCCATTACTTGCAAATATTGTGGGTTCGTTCAAATCTACTTTCAGTACGATTGTTTTAAACACATGAAACTGTGCAGCATTGACCCACCAAATCATTTGACAAATACTCACATATTAGTAACAGGCTAATATAGCATTAAATGTCACACTCCTTGCAGTGAATTTATATCAAACTGCCAAAGTCACGCCCTCCCCAGTGGTGAACCAGTGAAATTTCAAAACACTTATGACGTAAGGAAGCCTGGAATCATGTGACTTTGGCAGTTTGATACACGCTCCAAACCACTGATTTGAAACAAAAGATTTGTAAAGCTTCATGAAGCAGTGTTTTGAAATCGCCCATCACTAGATATTGTTGAATAAAGTCATTATTTAGTTTTTTTGGTGCACAAAAATTATTCTCGTCACTTACATTGAGATTGAACCACTGTAGTTGCATGGACTGATTCAAATATGTTTTAGAAGCTTTCTAGGCATTGAAAGTGTTAATTATCTCCCTGTCAATGCAGTGAGCCATCGGATTTCATCAAAAATATCTTAATTTGTGTTCTGAAGATGAACAAAGGTCTTACGGGTGTGTAACGACATGAGGGTGAGTAATTAATGACAGAATTTTAATTTTTGGGTGAACCCTTGAGTCTCTTGTGGAGTGTTCCAAATCAATCATTTGGCTCCTTGACAGTTAGGATG
Source organism: Chanodichthys erythropterus (assembly GCF_024489055.1). Taxonomy (NCBI): domain Eukaryota; kingdom Metazoa; phylum Chordata; class Actinopteri; order Cypriniformes; family Xenocyprididae; genus Chanodichthys; species Chanodichthys erythropterus. Next base: position 4,452,702 of record NC_090232.1, on the reverse strand, counting down.
CTGTCTGTCTAGGCAGCTAAAAATGTTTATAAGCGAGATGAAATTCAGATATGATTTTAACAACCTCTCAAATTCCTCACAAAACGCTTTTATAATAGCCGCCACATTCCACGAAACCAGCCTGAAGGAAATTGAACCTAAAGCGTCTTAAAAGGACAATGTCCCCGAGGTGCTGATGCCACTTGCACCACAATTGTCAACTATATATTTCCTTTCCTGCCGTTTTTCATTCTGTTTTTATGTCTGCTTCTGTGATAAACATGTCCAGTTTCGATCCGGTGTGACAGTGTAATTGAGCGAGTCACACTTCTCTCGGCGGGTTGACCGTCAGAAGGCATCTTGGTCATTCTCTTGCTCTGCTGTAAATCCCAGCACGGCCTTGACTCGCTAAACCTGTCTTCCAGCCTATTTTTGCCTCACCTTGTGTTTATTTTCCTCATAGCACTTGGCAGATTTATCTGCCTTCTTCTCTGTGTTTTAAATGGCGAGCGGTTTATGTCATAACCTAAATGACTGGCCATACCCTCCGTGAATTGTAACGCTTTTCGGTTTACGTCTCTCTTCCCATTCTCTTTATTTTCTGTCTCCGTCTTTATAGCTGAATTGTGGGACGAGGAATGAGACGTGCAACCTTGGCTTTAGAGTGGATGGTCATGCAGAATGACAATGAGGGCAGAGAGAGAGAGAGACAGACAGAAATTACATCGTAAAAATCATTTTAAGATCAAATAAATAATGTTGCAAATTATTTTCTGGATAAAAAAATAAATAAAAAAAAATCACTTACAACACCTTTAAGTTTTAACGGACACCTCACAGAGAAAAACTGCTAGTCTTACAAGTTAGTCATCTAATTTTATCAAGTTATCAAGACAGGCCCTAATTTTTTATATTTTTTTTGGTCAGTTAGGACTACATAAAAAGGTAGATGGGTCTTACTTTTCAGATTCAAATTAGACCAGTCACACTTTAGATTATGGTCCAATTCTTACTATTAAATGTAGTTCCCAAAATAGGTTCGGGAGCAACATTCAGTCCTGTCAATCATCATCACGAGCGTATATAAGCAGCAGTCACTGCGTTATCCCAGCGACAATTCTTCCAGCATCCCTCCTCCTCCCCATCCCCTCCTCTATTTCTCTTATTCTCCCTCTACGCAGTACTGTTATAGAGGGTTTAACTCGGAGCCAAGTTTGTTTTACCATTAACCATTCAGACTGAATGGGCAGGCGAACTTGTGAACTAACTATTAAAGGTGCCCTAGAACGTTTTTTCACAAGATGTAATATAAGTCTAAGGTGTCCCCTGAATGTGTCTGTGAAGTTTCAGCTCAAAATACCCCATAGATTTTTTTTAATACATTTTTTTAACTGCCTATTTTTGGGGCATCATTAATTATGCACCGATTCAGGCTGTGGCCCCTTTAAATCTCACGCTCCCTGCCCATCATGGATCATGTCAGTTATTATTGCTCCATCTGCCATTTTTTGCTGTTGTTCTTGCTTGCTTACCTAGTCTGATGATTCAGCTGTGCACAAATCCAGACGTTAATACTGGCTGCCCTTGTGTAATGCCTTGAACATGAGCTGGTATATGCAAATATTGGGGGCGTACATATTAATGATCCCGACTGTTATGTAACAGTCGGTGTTATGTTGAGTTTTGCCTGTTTTTGGAGGTCTTTTAAACAAATGAGATTTACATAAGAAGGAGGAAACAATGGAGTTTGAAACTCAAAGTATGTCTTTTCCATGTGCTGAACTTTTGTTATTCAACTATGACAAGATAAATTCAAATTTTGATTCTAGGGCACCTTTAAAGGATTATTTAAATTCAGAAATAAAATTTCCTGATAATTTACTCACCCCCATGTCATCCAAGATGTTCATGTCTTTCTTTCTTCAGTTGAAAAGAAATTAAGGTTTTTGAGGAAAACATTCCAGGATTTTTCTCCATATAGTGGACTTCAACAGCTACCAATGGGTTGAAGGTCCAAATGTCAAGTTTCAGTGCAGCTTCAAAGGAATACATGATGAGGAATAAAGGTCTTATCTAGCAAAATAATTGGTAATTTTCTTAAAAATTAAAATAGAAATGTATATACTTTTTAACCACAGATGCTCATCTTGCACTAGCTCTGCAATGCACCACGTTGGAAAGGTCACATAGGTGAAAGTACTGATCCAATGTTTACAAAGTAAACATGCAAAGACGAAGTTTTGGGTGAACTATCCCTTTAATATGTGCTCTAAGTACTAATAAACAGCCAATATCCTAGTAATATGCATGCTTACTTACTGTATGCTCTAATCTAAAGTGTTACCATAAGACTGATTAGCCCTAACTAATTCTAAACTAGTTCTTAAGACACAGTCTTAAATTGGAGGCTTTGTTTATGCAACTGTCAGCTGATCTGTAGAGTCATAAAAGTAAAAAGTTCGACCAGGGTGACAATGAGGACCTAGTGGTGGCACTGAGGCTGGAATATTTAAGTGAGACTTGCAGAGAGAGACAGATAATGGGTAGAGAGAGACAGACACATTGAATACAAGTTTCATCAGCTGCTAATACATGTCAAAAAAATAAAGCATCAGACTTAAAAGGTCTTCATAATTAATAAGACTGTGTAATGAAAACCGACAAAGTTCACCAAGGAATGTCACAACTTTGCACACTCATTCATATGTACATTTGCTTTTGATTTAGCGATTGTTTTGATGCTGTTATTCTCTTTGTCTTTTTGGCTAACAGACGGATGTGTCTCTTTATGCGAGCCGCCCACTCATGCAGCAAGTGTCATCTGTATGTGTGGCATATTAAAGGCCTGTGGGAACTCATTAGGGTGACAGACGCAGGGCTTACTCTCCCTCCCATGGATTGCCATGTTTGTGCCATGACGGGTTCACAATGTGCAGCGAGAGGGCAGAGGTGGGGTGCGGTGGGTGTGAGTCTTCTTCAGTCAAATGTAAATTTATATTCCAGTTGCATTTGATGTTCAAGGGAAACTTTTGACCCTGAAAAATAAACACACTTATACATGCTTTCAGGAGTTCACGACGTCATTTCCACAACACCTCAAATGAGTTACTGTGTTTGATTGCATTCTGTGACGCATTTTTAAGGATGAAATGGTTCTTTTTGTCTCACTGATTTCATGGCTTTGTTTCCTAAACGCCCACAATTAAATGTTTTCATAATCTTTGCAACTTTGCCTCATTTTTCAAAACATTAGTGGTTTTTGCCTTGATTTTTCTTCATGCATGTTGTTTTATATTTCTCTAGCTTTTCTCTGATGGTCTTGTCTGTTTGTTAAAAAAGTGCACTAACTTTGTAAGTAAGTACTGAAATAGTTTTTTTTCAATTCACTCTTTTAAATGTAGTATTTTATTATCTCGAATATATTGGGAATGGATTTGAACTCAGGCTGCTCACAGCACATGATGATGTTACCAATTAATTTTGACACACTGTCCTTGTCTAGTCATTTATTGTCACATTTTTTACACCATTAGTAACAAATCCTCAGTAAATGCCTCCGTTCCAATTATGGTCGCAGACATGGAAATTAACCTTTAATTTGAACATGCAAATTTGGTTTTTGAATATTGTGAATTTTGTATATTGAATTTGATTATTGTATTGATTTTCAGATGCTGATTTTTCAGAGCAGAAATTTGTACGCGATCAAAAGCAATAGGTGTGTCCCAGTTCAAGTACTCATGCACTATTGTGTGTCATTTCATAGTACAAACAGTGCAAATAAAGTGCATTTTAAATACCCACTCATTTAACCCTCTGGGGTCAACAAACGCACGGACACGTTTTGCTGAAATTTATTCACATAGCAGCAAAATAGACTTAAAATACTCCATCATTTATGGTCATACAGATAAAAGCAATACATCATTTGAAACTGTAAAATGTAACTTTCCTTACATAGCAGAAGTGGAGGGGCTTTCAGACTACTTGATGACAAAATAACCGTATAAAATTCATACACAAGAGGCTAGACCGTGCACAACCTGATTTAACCAAGTACAACATGTTCCTGGATCACCATCATTGTTGATCGTGGAACAACATTCCAACCATTCAACCAATTGCATATTGCACATCATTTTCCTCATTCTCGCAGATTTCGTTCTCACACCCAAAGTGCGCCACATAAATCCACCTCTCAGTATTAAATAGAGTCCTTTTTCTCTGCTTATTGCACTTAAACGGTCAAATACACACAAAAAATGTCAAAATGCCGCTCTTGGCGAGTATTGTCAAGCCCTGGTTAGGATTACATTTTTGGAAAGAAATGTTTTTCCAGGATCAACAAAATATTGTTGACTCAGGAACACGCCTAACTCGGCAAAATCAAAACATTCCTAGATGGTTGAGCACATACTGCATTTGGGACTGTCCCCCAGCATTCAGGTCAGCTTGCAGACATATTGCATTGACAGAGTAATCCCACCAATCCTAATGTCACAGAAGCACGGTTTACTGTAACACGTGACTTTTCTCCTATATCTTGCCACTTTCCCCTCACATTTTTGGCAGGGTTTAGGAGAAGAGCATTTCCTTTTGAAACTTTATCTGCTAATGTCACTGTTTGACAGTGGTAATTCAGGAAAATACGATCTAATATTTCATAATATTCATTTTGCCTTGTTTCTGTATTGTGCATTATTTTCTCATCTGTATTTCTGACACTGCCTCTTTGTCTCCTTGGAGAAAATGTCTCTGGAGTGCATGTGTGTTTTTTGTGAGTGTCTGCTGTGTATAAGGGACTTTCCTTTGTCCTTGGGGACCAGGTGACTCATAAGTTTAACAGATGTCATAATCGCACACAAAAACACACCAAAGCAGAGGTGTGAGAGAGTATCCCATGACTCACTGCAGATCAAGCCTGTCGTGTGTGGTCGGGTCAAAAATGCGGTTGCTAAGCGGCTAAACCAGTTGCTTGGCTGATGTGTACACATGATAATAAAGCCCCCTGAGCTAATGTGCTTGTCTTGTTTGTTTGAGATGAATATGTGAATAATGAAGTCATTGTTCTGATGGTATCATCATGATTTTGGTTTCTGTCAACAAGCAGGAGCAAGACTTTTAATCATCCATGACATGCAATTTGTAGAGCCGCTTTTTCTGTCTTGTTGACAGGGTGGTCGCTATGTCAGTCGTGAGGTCAATAGGTCTTAAGCGTGATGAGGGATTTCTTTAAGGCAGCTCAGTTTTGTTCAAAGGTGTGAAGTGTTGCTTTGTGTGCAACTAGTGTCACCGAAACAAATTGCAAAAATAATGGGTTCCTGAACACCTCTGCCATTGGTCAGACAAAGAGATGGCCACACCCAAACTCGCCCCATTGGTTGAGTCAATGTTGGTCTTTGGTGCTCAAATCAACAGAGCATTTTTGAGACAGAGACGCTATCCGGGGAACCTCAACTTATTAATTATGAATGCACAAAAGTGTTACTTATTGCATATACAATATCGGTTACTGGTTTATCGTATCAGCTGGTGCTATAAGATATTTTCCACTATTTTTTTATATTAGATACCTTTGCTGTCATCTAGCACTAACTTTATCTTAACAGTATTTATCGTTTAAACTATTTTAAATTAAAACATCCTTTAAATTGATCTTTTAGTCTTAAAATAAATATATATTTAAAGTTTACTTTACTTTTAGCATTTAAAATAGTTGATTTTACATTTAGTGTTTTATTTATTTATTTTATTTACTCCACAATAATAGTTTAATATTTGGAATATTTCATAATAAAATTAATATTAAAATTTTTATATCAAACATTTTAAGGGATTAGTTTACTTTTAAATTAAAATTAACCCAAGATTTACTCACCATCAAGCCATCCTAGGTGTATATGACTTATTTCTGATGAACACAATGTGAGTTATATTAATAAATATCCTGACACATCCGAGCTTTATAATGACAGTAAATGGGATCAACGAGTATGAAGCTCAAGACGGTGCATCCATCCATCATAAACGTGTACTCCACCCGGCTCTGGGGGGTTAATAAAGGCCTTCTGAAGTGAAGCGATAAAGTTATAAAGTAAAATATCTAGCATCCACCCGACCGCCTTCTGTATTCAACTTAGGAATTATGTCGCGTCGGTTACGCTTTTTCCGTAAGTTGAATACAGAAGGCGTAGGACATAATGTAAGCATTCACTGCCATTATAAAGCTCGGATGCGTCAGGATATTTATTAAAGGAATAGTTCACCCAAAAATGAAAATTTGATGTTTATCTGCTTACCCCCAGGGCATCCAAGATGTAGGTGTCTTTGTTTCTTCAGTAGAACACAAATGATGATTTTTTACTACAATCGTTGCCGTCTGTCAGCCGTATAATGGGTGTCAATGGTAACACAATTTATAAGAGTCAAAAAATATGCTTAGACAAATCCAAATTAAACCCTGCGGCTCGTGACAACACATTGATGTCCTAAGACATGAAACGATCGGTTTGTGTGAGAAACCAAACAGTATTTATATAATTTTTACCTCTAATACACCACTATGTCCAACTGCGTTCAGCATTCGCTTAGTGAGGTCTGATCGCGCTCTGACAGCGGCAGTGATGTCTGGCACTCATTGAAGTATATGCACAAGACATCACTTCCGCTGTCAGAGCGCGATCAGACCTCACTAATCGAGTGCTGAACACAGTTGGACACTGTTTGGTTTCTCGCACAAACAGATCGTTTCGTGTCTCAGGACATCAATGTGTCGTCACGAGCAGCAGGGTTTAATTTGGATTTGTCTGTGCATATTTTTTGACTTACCAATTGTGTTACCATTGACACCCATTATACGGCTGACAGACGGCAACGGTTGGAGTTAAAAATCATCATTTGTGTTCTACTGAAGAAACAAAGTCACCTACATCTTGGATGCCCTGGGAGTAAGCAGATAAACATCAAATTTTCATTTTTGGGTGAACTATCCCTTCAATATAACTCAGATTGTGTTCATCAGAACATATGATATACACCTAGAATGGCTTGAGGGTGAGTAAAGCTTGGGGAAATTTTAATTTTACAGATAACTAATACTTTAATTTTATGCATTGTTGTCTGTCATTTTTCTTTTTCAGGTTCATTACTATCATGTCAGAGCAACAGTTTAAAGAGAATCTTGTTACTGTATCTCCACATGGAGTTTAGGATGTTACTGCTATTGTAGTACTTGAGTGTGTTTCTGACTAAAGAATTATATATATATAAATTTTTTTTTTTTTGTTTATATCAGATTACAGCTTTTAGTTTGAGTATTCATAAATTCATAAAGCTAATATTTATTGTTATGTTTAAATGATGCAGATTTTAGTGCAGTTTGATGTTTCTGTACTGGTTAAGAGTTTACTGGCATGGAAATGTTTGCTTTCTCTCCTTTGAGACAACATTTCAAACTCATTCATAACCAATTTAAAATTCATTATAATTCCATCATGTATGCAAATTGTTGGACTTAAACTTGACGATAATACCTTTGCAGAAAATAATGCATAGCTATTATACAAACCAGCATGTCAGCAGGATTTAATTAGCTGACGAGTAAACAGCGAGCACGTTTAAGGATATGAATTAAACATCGCCAGTGTTTACTGCTCGCTAAACTACTTTGTGCACGTTTACTTGAGTTCCATTCAAGTAATTTATCATTTCCATGATTGTTTTCAATGGAGGTGTGTAAATGTTTTCTCTTTTACAGTTTGACAATGCAGATTCCCTTATAATTATGAATTAATAAATATCACTGTTTAATTTGTTTCCCGCTTCCAGTTTTCCCCAGACAAATCGGCGATTCAACCCGCCGCAGTAATCAGAGATGGATTCCCACCGAATCAAGGCATTTGACATTCACATCTGCAGAGCTCTCATTATCCAGACGGAGCAGTCTTGCCCGTATCCGTCTCTTCTGAATGCATTTTGGCTTTTACAGCCTTCTCACTTCCTGCTCCATTATCTGTGTTATCTTCCTCTCCCTCTCCCTGTCGCTGTGAGGTAAATGCGGAATGTCACACTCAATATTCGGGACGTGCCGTGATTAATTCCCTAGAGTTTCTCTTGGCCAGTTTACTAGCGGCCAGCCTGTGGTCGTCGGACGCTTTGTCTCCTCCAATTCCCATTACGCTTTGCTGGCACTGACCTAATTTTCTCGCCACCCGCTCAGCTTCCAACTCGGAGCCCACCGCTGTCACCGTCTGAACTGCCCCACAGGGACCCATTCGCAAACTGATGGGCAGTTTTATAGCTGAGCGTTTTATAGCTATTTTTTTATTCCGAATTGTTTCAGTCAGCTAGCTCGGCTCATCTTTCGTTTCTAACCCCCAGGGTGCAGCAGTGCAGGGAGTTTGAGAATCAAACGAATCCCGCCGTATTTACCGCCTCCATAAAAAAATACGCCGCAACAGTTTGTCAACTTTGCACCCGCGGAGGCATTTGCGGCGCACCGACCGAGGCCATAATCTCCTAAAGATGTGAGGTGATTAGTTTGGAAATAACACTGCTGCTTCAGGGACCCTGGTTTTATGGGCCGAAGCTCGAACAGACGTATGGAAATACAACTTCTGAGCCGATTTTCTTGAGGTGGTCTCTCAGCTCCCATTTTCAATCTGATAAATGTCTGTTCCTGCCAAGCATATTCCACTTGTGTGTTGTTGCGCTGCTAGCGTTAACATCCTCGTCCAAGCATAACTTTCCAGGCTTCTCTGAAAAGCTTCTATTCACCAACGCCGACGGTTCTTTTCAGCCCTTGTTTCAATAGATCGGTTACCCAAGCAAGCCGCCACCTCCATTCAGGTTTGACTTATTCACGGATTATCTGCCCTGCTCTCTGTTTCTTTTCACTCCATCACCTATCTTGAGACTTAATGGAAAATTTGTCCATTCCGGCGCCCTCTATTAGCATGAAACATGCCTATTCAGCTTTTGCTTTTGACCGGAATGGGCCGCGATGCTAATAGGTCTGCGGGAGATGCCGGGGAACCTCGTGGCAGGCGCGAAGGGGGATCCCGAGGGTGCGGCCTCTATCGCCTCGTCGTATCTTAATGCACGTCTTCCAGAACAAATTGGCCTGTTTACTTAAGAATTGGCAGTGACCCATGAATATTTGATAGCGAGCAACTGTTGACGGCCACGTACAATGACTCCCTTATCTTATTTAGCCAGCCTGGCAGGCTCACGCCTCCCAACACTTCCCCTGAGAGACGGACGCCGCTGAAAGGGTTTGCAATCCAATACGGCAGCTGCACACCAAAGCCAGCAGTTATCATTGAGAGTGCAGGGCCGTCTAAGCCTTTCCCCCTTTCCCCAACAGTCGGGTATACAGGATATTAGTTGAACCTCTCATATCACCTTTGCCGCAACGGCTAATAATACAGCAGCCTGGAAATCAATGAAGCTGCCCTAGATTTCAGCTCGCCGCTCTCCATAAAGGGATCTAGAGGGCAGTGAGATTTTCGTTTTCTCCTCTTTTTTTTCTTTTTCTCTTTTCTCTTATTATAGGGGAAGAAAAATGGGTGACCGGGACTGGGAGATCATTTCTCCTGCTCAGAAAGTGCTAGCCGCTCTCTCCAGGGAGGTGAGTGTTTCAGTGGGGTTTATACTACGCTATGACAGTGGCTGTCTCTCTTCATTAGAGCACAGGCCTTTGCTCCCTCAGATGGTAATTCAGCAGCGCAGGATTGTGCTGAATGCGCAGAGGAGAATTCTGGGTGGGCTGATAGAGACGAGAACGGCGCGAGAGAGATGCGATGAGATCAGGTTTCGCTCTCCAGGCCAGTGGTGGGCGACCTCATCCGTGAAGGACCCCTGAGGGTCTGTGTTTTCATTCTGAATGCACCTGCCTCAACAAATACAAAGCTCAGTTTAATGACAGCAGTTAGTAAATGAGCTAAATGTGAGTTTAAAAAAAGCCACTATGAATGGAAATTAATTAAGGTTCACACAGAAGTGGTTTATAGGTAGCCTAAATACAACTAAGTGAACACTGAAGCTGAGAAAACTGGATTTTGATTGATTTTATATGAACTTTTTTTCTCTGTATCAGAGCACAGTTGAGTCAAACTTCTTTTGTCAGAAAATTGATGGAAGTGATCATAGTCTAATAGCTGTCCACAGAAAAGACAATAACTATTGTGATAACTATAAGGCTATAAGGTTTTAATAATATTTCTAATTCTTTGACAATAGGGAAGTCCACACGACATCAGTAACAAAAATGACACACAGAAGGGCAAAATCGCTGAAATCATTTTCAGAGAAATTCACATTTCATGAACGATTTCAGAACGAGCCAATCAGAATTTTTTCCTCACTTTAAAGAGCATTTAAAGCAGTGCATACAAGCAACAAAACAACAACCAATGGAAAAAAAAAACAAAAACAAAAAACAGAACGTCACTGTGGGTTAGTGTGGATGCTAATATAGTTATTGTTATCTTTATAGTTATCATTCTTGGTGTGAACGGCGCTTTAGTTCACCCAAAAATTAAAATTCTGTCATCATTTATTCACCCTCATGTCGTTCCAAATGTGTAAGGCTTTCATTCATCTTCTGAACACAAATTAAGATATTTGAATGAAATCTGAACATTTTTTCTTCCATTAACGGCTACGTAACTACCACTTTGATGCTTTAAAAAGTTCATAAAGAGACTGTAAAACTAAATCATGTAAATTGAGCGATTTAGTCAAGATCTGAAGAGACACGATCTCTTTATATGATGCCTAAATTCAATTTGTTCATCATATAAAGTGATCGAGACTCTCCTGAAAATTAGGACTAAACCAATTCATATGGATTCGTTTTACGATCTCTTTATGAACTTTTTGAAGCGTCAAAGTGGTAGACAGAAAACTCTCAGATTTCATTAAAAATATCTTAATTTGTGTTCTGGAGATGAATGAAAGTCTTACAGGTTTGGAACGACATGAAGGTGAGTAAATGATGACAGAATTTTCTTTTTTGGATGAACTATTCCTTTAAGAGTGCAATTTTAATGCTTAGTTTTTAATAACAATAAGATTCATTTAAAAGTAGACAGGGTCAATTTTCATTAACTTTAAGGTTAATTTTAAACTATCATCATCAAAAAGATGTTGGCAGGATCTGTTCATTGTTATCTGTTGATCAGATCTTTCATTAACTTTTCAACATGCTTCCAGTCATACAAAACCAGACAAAACTGGAGTCGCACGTAAGTAAGTCATTTAGCAGAGGTTTCCTCCAGAGCTACTCATGTTACATGGACAATCCCCTTGGAAGAACCTGGGGTTAAGTGCTTTACTCAAAACCACAATGGTGATGGGTCATTGTTTACTCCTGATAGGGCTTGAACTTTCAAACTACTGATTACCAGCCCTAAACTGTGTTGTGATGTGGAGGGTAAACAATGGGCCGTCATTAAACATGTTTGAACAGTCACAAAATATTAACTTAATCCACTTACATTTGTAAAATGGAAGTTTATTGACAACAGGTTTATATGATTTATCCTTATTTCATTTTGTACACCACAAAAACGAGCTTTTGTAATGTGTGTGTACGTGTAGTCATATTTGATGCAATAATCACGAGTGTAAAGCCCACTATAGATGATTACATAGAAGAAAGAAGACCAATCACAATTCAATATGCAAATATCACAACGACATCATCACTGGATTTTGAACGCTGAACACACTTTATTTAATTTACATTTCCCTCAGTGTGGTAATGGCAAACTTTAGCTCTTTATTTCCACCCTGTTCATTTTCTAGCTATTGTGCCAATAATAAAGTTAATAATTAATACACTTTAAGTGTCTGAGCTTGGAATACCCTACCTATAAAAAACATCCAACACAATACAGCACAAGTCACAGAGTTCATAAAGGTACTTTTGACTCTACACTCCCACTAAAATAAATGGGTGTAGTTAGTAAAAAGAATAGGGCACTTAAACACGCCTTCCTTTCACTTTGAAAAATCTCCTTGTGTTGAATACTGAGGAGCTGTGTTTTGTGAGTGAACGTTATAGGTCATCAGGTTAAAATGACAACAACAGTCAACAGTCTCTTTCAGCTGCTCATTGTCTCGTTGTGAATTAAAATCTCTGTTATTGGCCTACGACATAGAACAGCCAAGGCCAAAACTGATTATGAGTGCTGATTAAAGTGGCATCTACTATTTTCTTTCCCCTTTTATAACACTTTCCAAGCACTTCAGATAGACTTTAAGACGACTGCTGAAATATTTAGGCATATGCTCTTTGGATCTCACTGATCTACTCATTGAATAGAAGATCGATCTACATTTACACAGTCATCAGCTTTTCATTGCAATGCTTATGTCCTAAAAGGAACCTTCCTTTTTAAACTCTTTCAGTTTATATATTTCATCAAGTTTATTTAATCAAGTAATGGCGGTTTGTTTTACAAACCCTTCTGTTCTCGTTTATGAACCCTTCTGCTTATTTTATGTTCTGTGATATAAGATTGGACATTTGCTGATATAAACCAGACCAGTGCTACTGCTTACCCTCACACATCAGAATCAAAACCAGAAAAATCTGTTTAGCTTATAATGGATTTCATTAAGCATTGACATTTTTACAATGATAACTTTTAAACGGAAAGCACTCAATGCTGTGGGTTTAAAACTGACTCACCATGTAGCATCCTTATATAACCTGTTTTCTTTCCTTACAATTGTAACTGAATGTGTTAAGCTGAAAAAAAAAAAATCATTATGAAAATCATTTATAATTAAAATAAAATTAAATAAAACTAATACAGTAACATGTATTAGTTAAGTACATTAGCACCGAAGGTTTTTTTTTGTTTTTTTTTTTTAATCTCACATTTTTTGTTGTCTTTTTCATCTGCATAGTGTGTAGGTCTTTTCTATAACTTTGCCTATTTGGGATCTCATTGTAAAGCTTTACCATTTTTTGACTGTGTCATGACTTTCCTCTGTATCATGGCTGTCCTAAGAGGAAATAGGATTTTGTGAAATTTAGGCCCGGTTTCACAGACAGTTGGGTGTTTAAGTAGCTTTTATAAATGTACCTTAGAAAAAAACATTATTGATGTGTATCTTGAGATAAAACAATGGCAGTGACATATTTTAAGATATATCATTACAAGTTGCTTTCAGTTAAAACTGCTCAAACATGCATTTTAGTCTGGGGCGAAAGTGCTTAAGCCTTGTCTGTGAAATTGCTGTTGTGTTCTTCTTCATCATCATCATCATCAATCTTCTTATTCTTTGTTTGTATTTTGCTCTAAGATTATATATTCTAGGTGATTGCTTATTGGCCCAAGTCATGAGTCTACCCTAAAGACTCTATAAAAAAAGTCAGAACTGTGAGTGTAAACTCGCAATTCAGAGAAAAAAGACAGAATTGGTAGATAAAAAGTCACAATTGCGAGACACGTCAGAATTGCAAGATGTAAAGTTGCAATTGCGTTATATAAAGTCAGAATTGCATTATATAAAGTTAGAATTGTGAGATACAAAGTCAGAATTGCGCGATATAAAGTCAGGATAGCACAATGTAAAATAAGAATTGTGAGATACAGTCACAGTTGTGAGTTATAAAGTCAGAATTGTGAGATATAAAGTCAGAATTGTGAGATATAAGTCAGAATTGTGAGATATAAAGTCAGAATTGTGTGATATAAAGTCAGAATTGTGAGATATAAAGTCAGAATTGTGAGATATAAAGTCAGAATTGTGAGATATAAAGTCAGAATTGTGAGATATAAGTCAGAATTGTGAGATATAAAGTCAGAATTGTGAGATATAAAGTCAGAATTGTGTGATATAAAGTCAGAATTGCGAGATATAAAGTCAGAATTGCTAGATATAAAGTCAGAATTGCGAGATATAAAGTCAGAATTGTGAGATATAAAGTCAGAATTGTGAGATATAAAGTCAGAATTGTGAGATATAAAGTCAGAATTGTGTGATATAAAGTCAGAATTGCGAGATATAAAGTCAGAATTGCTAGATATAAAGTCAGAATTGCGAGATATAAAGTCAGAATTGTGAGATATAAAGTCAGAATTGTGTGATATAAAGTCAGAATTGCGAGATATAAAGTCAGAATTGCTAGATATAAAGTCAGAATTGCGAGATATAAAGTCAGAATTGTGAGATATAAAGTCAGAATTGTGTGATATAAAGTCAGAATTGCGAGATATAAAGTCAGAATTGCGAGATATAAAGTCAGAATTGTGAGATATTAAGTCAGAATTGCGAGATATAAAGTCAGAATTGCGAGATATAAAGTCAGAATTGTGAGATATTAAGTCAGAATTGCGAGATATAAAGTCAGAATTGCGAGATATAAAGTCAGAATTGCGAGATAAAAAGTCAAAATTGTGTGATATAAAGTCAGAATTATGAGATATAAAGTCAGAATTGTGTGATATAAAGTCAGAATTGTGTGATATAAAGTCAGAATTGTGAGATATAAGTCAGAATTGTGAGATATAAAGTCAGAATTGTGTGATATAAAGTCAGAATTGTGTGATATAAAGTCAGAATTGTGTGATATAAAGTCAGAATTGTGTGATATAAAGTCAGAATTGTGAGATATAAAGTCAGAATTGTGAGATATAAAGTCAGAATTGTGAGATATAAAGTCAGAATTGTGAGTTATAAAGTCAGAATTGTGAGATATAAGTCAGAATTGTGAGATATAAAGTCAGAATTGTGTGATATAAAGTCAGAATTGTGAGATATAAAGTCAGAATTGTGAGATATAAGTCAGAATTGTGAGATATAAAGTCAGAATTGTGAGATATAAAGTCAGAATTGTGTGATATAAAGTCAGAATTGTGAGATATAAAGTCAGAATTGTGTGATATAAAGTCAGAATTGTGTGATATAAAGTCAGAATTGTGAGATATAAAGTCAGAATTGTGAGATATAAGTCAGAATTGTGAGATATAAAGTCAGAATTGTGTGATATAAAGTCAGAATTGTGAGATATAAAGTCAGAATTGTGAGATATAAAGTCAGAATTGTGAGATATAAGTCAGAATTGTGAGATATAAAGTCAGAATTGTGTGATATAAAGTCAGAATTGTGAGATATAAAGTCAGAATTGTGAGATATAAAGTCAGAATTGTGTGATATAAAGTCAGAATTGTGAGATATAAAGTCAGAATTATGTGATATAAAGTCAGAATTGTGTGATATAAAGTCAGAATTGCGAGATATAAAGTCAGAATTGCTAGATATAAAGTCAGAATTGCGAGATATAAAGTCAGAATTGTGAGATATAAAGTCAGAATTGCTAGATATAAAGTCAGAATTGCGAGATATAAAGTCAGAATTGTGTGATATAAAGTCAGAATTGCGAGATATAAAGTCAGAATTGTGAGATATAAAGTCAGAATTGTGAGATATTAAGTCAGAATTGCGAGATATAAAGTCAGAATTGCGAGATAAAAAGTCAAAATTGTGTGATATAAAGTCAGAATTATGAGATATAAAGTCAGAATTGTGTGATATAAAGTCAGAATTGTGTGATATAAAGTCAGAATTATGAGATATAAAGTCAGAATTGTGAGATATAAAGTCAGAATTGTGAGATATAAAGTCAGAATTGTGAGATATAAAGTCAGAATTGTATAAGATAAAAAGTCACAATTTTCTGTTTTATTCCATACCGGAAACAAGCTTCCATACAAAGGAGACTTCTTTCAAAAACATTTAAAAATCTTATTAAGTTTTGAATCGTTGTGTAAGATCAGGAACATTTATTGAGAGTATACTGGGTCACTTCTGATTTCATGTTGACTTAAATGGAAAGATTTCTTAGTGCACTTTTAACTTTATCAGCAGCTCAACAGGACAAATAGCGAGTGCAAGGTTTTCAATGCAGTATTCAGATGCAATTGCAAAATTCAC
This sequence comes from Chanodichthys erythropterus, assembly GCF_024489055.1. NCBI lineage: Eukaryota > Metazoa > Chordata > Actinopteri > Cypriniformes > Xenocyprididae > Chanodichthys > Chanodichthys erythropterus. Next base: position 4,436,772 of record NC_090232.1, on the reverse strand, counting down.
ATTTGGCCTTGATTACATAAAGCATTGATTAAAGCAGAGCAGATCCAGTCCTCGCGGTCTGTCCACGCAAATCCTCTGAAGCATGCAGCGCAGGAGTTAAACAGAGAACACGTGTCTCAGGAACCCTGTGGCCTTCGTCAGCGGCTAATTAAATCCCAGTCTATTCATTCTGTTTAATGTGGTTTTAATTCAATTACAGACAGGGTCAGGGAAGGGTTCTCTGAAGCAGTGTAAAGAGAGAGACTGAGGGATGTTGTTGACACTGGACATAGATGACGTGAGCAATAACTGCACCAGACTCCTGAACGAGAACAGGGACACAGGCAGATATGAATGCGTGAAATGACATTGTATGATTCATTTTGAATCGCATTTTGCTACCACATCAGTCTTCACAGCCATGCTAAATGAAAATGGTAATCATCCTCCTTGGCATGTTCATGGGAGTTCATGAGAGAAATAGTGATGTCCAATTCATAATTCATTCTCTGTTGGATCTTTTCAATGAATCAAAAGATTCAGATCAAAAAACCAGCCTGAATGATTCATTCACAAATCAGGCTCATCCGAATCTCTCACTGACTCCTGTCACAGTGGTTTTCAGTGAATAATGATTTAAATTTCACTGAATAATGGTGTGGATATAGTACATGATTCATACTGACTGGTGTTTTCTCTCTTATTCCTAAATTTTCCCCTTTGGTAGAGATGGTAATGAAATTGAAAAGACTAACATCTGTGTAGGTGTTTGGTAGTATTTCATTTTTAGACTAATAATATATTTCAGTGTGATATTAATGTGATATATTATTCAATGTGAAATGTCGAAAGTTGCTCTTCATTTTTATATTATGTTAGATTTTGAAATTAAGTTTAACAGTTGGTTCTGAAAGAGTATGAAACATGTGCAGATTTGCCTGTGGGTACATGGAGATTTGGTGGTGTTTATGTCTGAGTGAGAAAAGAATTCATGTAATTTGAAAAAGATGTGGTCATTAAATACATTTTGTGCCAAAGCAATAATAAATGATCCACAGTTGAGCCCACATAAACTGCGGTTGTGCTCACTGTGGGAAGAGTTTTGAAAAAGTGACTTAAGTATTGAGAAATCTGTCCTAGGGATTGTAAAAAAACAAATGTAAATGCATTAAATAGAACAGTTTTGGGGAAAATTACTTTTAAAAGTAATGCATTACTATATTGAGTTACTCCCTAAAAAGTAACTAATTGTGTTATTTAGTTACTTTTTATGGAAAGTAATGCATTACATTACTTTTGCGTTACTTTTTCTCACCTGGACTGGGATTGTTTGTTTGTTTTTTCTTTTTAATAACAATAAAAGAGTTCTATTTTGGGGGGCAAATGTAAAGGCCCTTGCACACCAAAAGTGAAATGAATAAACCTCAGGCTGAAGGAAATGCATAATTACGCCTGCACAGTACAGGGCGCAGCTCAAACAAAACTGCCAAATGCCATTCTGGGGTGTTTCCCAAAAGCATTGTTAAGTTGCATCATCGTTAAGTTCCTAACATCGCAAGTTCTGTCGTTACTAACACATTTCAAAGATTTGGTGTTTCCCGAAACCATAGTTCAAAGGAACATTCGCAAACTGCATCGCAAGTTTGAAGCAATATTTCTTGTTTTTATGACATGTAGACTTAATAAATCGTTATCTTGAGCAAATAAGGAAGCTATTTTATTTCAAACATATACAAATGTCATTTACATATTTTAGTTTTTCAAGAGATTTTGAAGTGCGCGCATGTGCGTAAGTGCTGTGGTACATAAGAACGAGCCTATGATTGAATCTGGAAATTAAGCAAAATAACTGAGAAAAATGAGAATTAGACCTCAGATGTCATGTCCGTAGTTTATAGCAAAAAATCTAGCATTGAAATCTCCACCACCTGCGTGACATTCACCAACGTGGCTGAACAACAGGTTTCGACAATGCGGTTTCGGGAAACAGTCGTGACAAGCTAGTTGATTTGCTTAACAATGCATCGTATTATGGTAATGAAGCAGCAAGTTACGTTGTTGTACGGGAAACACACCCCTGGATTGAAGAATAATATGATACCTTAGTAACTTTACTAGAAAAAAGTAATCTGATTATGTAACTCAAGTTACTTGTAATACGTTACCCCAATACTTAAAAAGAATGAGAAATACTTTTGTGTTCCACAGAAGAAAGAAAATCTTGTGGGTTTTGAACGACATGAAGGTCAGAAATGATGACAGAATTTTTGCTTAGGGCGGGTGACCTTTTGTTTTGAAGAAATTCTGCACAAACATGCATTTTTTGTTTTTCTTTGTCTGTATATATAACAATGTTTGCATGGATAGAGGATATAGATTCTTCACCTGTACAATGAAAATTGCCATTGGAAATCTGTAGACCCTCAGTGTTATATGTGCTTAAGAACTAATGCATCCTGAAAGACTGTCGGTGTAGAGAAAGATCCACCTGTCTGACCTATTGAATGCAGATCATCTTCAGATCAATAGCCAATGTCAGGAAGAAATCCACTGATGGGAGGAGAAATACTCTCAGTTATGGTATATTACTGTATAAATACATGTAAATACATTTCTTAGATGATCTGTCTGTCTATTTGTCTACCTAGATATCTAATACTATACTATACTATACTATACTATACCACATTTATGTGAAATAAATAACATTTTTAATTCATTAGCTGGTCGAATTATTAGCTGGTTTACAAAAACCAGCTTTAAATAATTTTTGTTGCTGGTTGAGGTTGGCCTGTTAGCTAACCAGCTTAGATCAGTTACCATAGTCCAAAACAGCTTCCGGCATAAACTTGATTTTTCTAGAGGGATTTGTATATTTACCTATAAAATTATGCATAATCATAATGTTCTATTGTTATTCTGTCATGTTTTCTTATGAGGCCAATAAATTTGCTGCTGTCACTCTCAGAGTTTATTTGCAAGTGTTGACATTTTATATACTGAATGTTGAATTGCTATCTGGGCGTCCTGTGTGAGCGTGTTTGATGGGGATCATAAACTCTATTTAGAGAGAGTCAGTTTGGCTTTGTTGTTGTTTGCTTTTAAGTGTGATGTGTCTGGAAAAACTCCCACAAATCCCGACGAGAGCCAAATACAAAGCAAATAATGAAAAGAGAAGCAACAGACCATTAACTTTTTTGCCTTGTTGTGACATATAGCACAAAAATATTGGGCTATAATAAAGCAAACAAGGATATAAAGCTATTACTTGACGAGATTAATTGATCTCAAATCCTATAATGGTTTAATTGACTGGAAAATAGCAGATGGTTTGATAGCAGTATCGTAAAAGAAGCTTGTCAGCAGAGCCTTAATAGCCTCTCTGTCCAATTTCAAATATTTCGCCACACATTTTATTTGCATCCTGCTCTACCATTCTCTTTCTTTTAAAGAGAGAGGGAGAGAGAAAGGAAAACACTGCTATACTCCTTTATTTCACTCCACAGATCTCTAGAGGTCTCATATGTTTTCTTTCTCTTTATTATAGCCTATCTGTTTGTATGCTGCTACTGTTGTTAGGGAGTTGCTAGGTGGTTGCCTAAAGTCACCATGAAATTAAAAAATGACCAAATCTTTTTTCTTTTTTTTTTTTTAATGGACTATTGCAGTGTTTTTTTTTAAACAAATTATTTATCTTTTATTATTATTATTATTATTTTAAAGTGCCATTCTAATCTTAATTAAATAACTTGTAATAATCCTACATTTTTTTCTTGTTCAAGAAGATGTTTCGCTCAGATATACATCACAACAGGGAAGAAAAGATGACCACAGCTTCCATTTCATGCCGACTTTAAAAATTCTGAATGTCTTTAAGAATTCTGAATTTTTTGTATGTTGCAGTGCAGCTTCTAGGGTGTGGTTGCTAGGGCGTTGCTATGCAGTTGTTTAAAAATTCTAAATGTTTTAAGCATGTTTCAGTGCAGCTTATAAGGTGTTCTGTGTGGTTGCTTGAGTGTTACTAGGCAGTTGTTTAAGATTTCTAAATGTTTTTAGCGTGCTGCAGTGCAACTTCTAGGGTGTTCTGTGTGGTTACTAGGGCGTTGCTAGGTAGTTGTTTAAGATTTCTAAATGTTTTTAGCGTGCTGCAGTGCAACTTCTAGGGTGTTCTATGTGGTTGCTCGGGCGTTGCTAGGCAGTTGTTTAAGAATTCTAAATGTTTTTTTGCATGTTGCAGTGCAGCTTCTAGGGTGTTCTGTGTGGTTACTAGGGCGTTGCTAGGCAGTTGTTTAAGATTTCTAAATGTTTTTAGCGTGCTGCAGTGCAACTTCTAGGGTGTTCTGTGTGGTTGCTTGGGTGTTGCTAGGCAGTTGTTTAAGATTTCTAAATGTTTTTAGCGTGCTGCAGTGCAACTTCTAGGGTGTTCTGTGTTGTTGCTCGGGCGTTGCTAGGCAGTTGTTTAAGAATTCTAAATGTTTTTTTGCATGTTGCAGTGCAGCTTCTAGGGTGTTCTGTGTGGTTACTAGGGCGTTGCTAGGCAGTTGTTTAAGATTTCTAAATGTTTTTAGCGTGCTGCAGTGCAACTTCTAGGGTGTTCTGTGTGGTTGCTTGGGTGTTGCTAGGCAGTTGTTTAAGATTTCTAAATGTTTCTAACATGCTGCAGTGCAACTTCTAGGGTGTTCTGTGTGGTTGCTTGGGCGTTGCTAGGCAGCTGTTTAAAAATTCTAAATGTTTTTTTGCATGTTGCAGTGCAGCTTCTAGGGTGTTCTGTGTGGTTACTAGGGCGTTGCTAGGCAGTTGTTTAAGATTTCTAAATGTTTTTAGCGTGCTGCAGTGCAACTTCTAGGGTGTTCTGTGTGGTTGCTCGGGCGTTGCTAGGCAGCTGTTTAAAAATTCTAAGTGTTTTTAGAATATTGCAATGCAGCTTATAAGGTGTTCTGTGTGGTTGCTTGAGCGTTACTAAGCAGTTGTTTAAGAATTCTAAATGTTTTTAGCATGTTGCAGTGCAGCTTATAGGGTGTTCTGTGTGGTTGCTCGGGCGTTGCTAGGCAGTTGTTTAAAAATTCTAAATGTTTTTAGCATGTTGCAATGCAGCTTATAAGTTGTTCTATGTGGTTACTTGAGCGTTGCTAGGCTGTTGTTTAAGATTTCTAAATGGTTTTTAGCATGTTGCAGTGCAGCTTCTAGGGTGTTCTGTGTGGTTGCTAGGGCGTTGCTAGGCAGTTGTTTAAGGTTTCTAAATGTTTTTAGCATGTTGCAATGCAGCTTATAAGGTGTTCTGTGTGGTTGCTTGAGCGTTGCTAAGCAGTTGTTTAAGAATTCTAAATGTTTTTAGCATGTTGCAGTGCAGCATCTAGGTTGTTCTATGTGGTTACTTGGGCGTTGCTAGGCTGTTGGTTAAGAACTCTGAATGTTTTTAGCATGTCGCAGTGCAGCTTCTAATGTTTCCTGTGTGGTTTCTAGGGCGTTGCTAAGTGGTTGTTTAAGAATTCAGAGTGTTTTGAGCCTGTTGCCACGTGGCTTCAATAGGATGTTTTGGGTGGTTGCTGGGATGTTCCAGGGTGTTGCTAGGGTGTTTTCAGGGTGGTATGTGTGGCTGTTAGGTGGTTGCTTTGTTTTGAGTGTTTTGTAGTATGTTGCTGTGCACTTGCAAGGGTGTTTTGTGTGATTGTTAGCACATTGCTAGGTAGTTGATGAAGTGTTCTGAGTGATTTTTAGAATGTCATTCATGGTGTTGCTAGGGCATTTTTTGGTGGTATAGTATAGCGTTGCTAGATAGTTTCTGTCAAAATACTGTAGTTACTTCAGTTATTGTTACTACTGTAAAATCATAATAAATTATTACGATGTCCATCAAACAGCGTAAGAAGCTTTCAGAAGAGTTCAGTCATTTGTTTAATGTCTTTTTAATGAGAAACCTTGTCATTTCTTTGTAGGAGGGCTGGTTGTAATCATCTTCGTATCACTTTTTCCAGTTGAATGCAAATCTAATCAATATATAATAAATCATGGACAACCATCTTGGAGGGGGTGGAATGGGGGTCTATACAATCGTTTAAACAAAGAAAAAGCTTCCTCCCATGCAGTCCTAACTACCCTCCACAAAGGCAAATGTGCCCTAGTAAATAAGCAAACACCCACTCATCAACACGTGCTAAGCACCTGCAGCATCCTGGCCTCTGTTGCACTGGAAAAAAAAAAAGGGCTGAGCCATCGTTTTTTGCTTTTAAGTGCTGGTGGGTGTGTGCAAAGGAAGGTGGATGCAATGTGGCAGCCATTAAAAATTAATTCAGGCCCCTGAGGTCCCAGACCACCCATCAATCTCCCAATGACCATGGCTGCATCTTACTCCGTGACAGATGCCCTGGAAATGGACAGGTTGCGTGTGACTTGAATAATCTTAGGGAAAACTGGAGCACGGTCAGAATGTGGAAAAGAGGAGAAGCGGCCAACAGGGCCTGTCTCGGTTAATCCTGAAGAATGGCCGGTAAAAACGGTGGAGGAACGTGTCTCAAGTGAGTCTAGACTGGATGTAGCAAATGCTGAGCGGGCAGAGCTTTAATTGATGAGTGTGCATCTGTCACAGTTTTCTGAAAGGCTTTTGTATTGCTAATGCGAATAAAGAGAGTGCTCGTAAGCAGATCTCATGGCAACAGTTGCTTGAACAGAATGCCTTTGCCAAAGTGCAAAATCTGTGGATGTCTCACAAGACAAGCTTAAAGAGATACTTCTTCACCAAAAAATGACAATTTTGCCACTGTCTACTTACTTTCTTTTTCTTTCTGTGGAATCTTGAGGTGCGTCCCAATTCGCATACTTATGCACTATTCTATGACATTTTTAAGTACAAATAGTGCAAGTAGTGCATTCACATGGAAAATTCCAAAAAGAAAAGGTTCACTTTAAATACCCGGATGACGCACTAAATTAATGGAAAAAACGAAGTGTGAAATGTTGGACACTTCATGCACTCAACTGTCGCAGCTTTAATTATGTAGTGGAGTGGGAGGGGGTATCAGACTCCGATGTTAAATGCCAAAATAACCTGATACAATTCACGCACTACATGGATGAGTACATAGTGCATAAGTACATAGTGTATAAGTGCATAGTGGGCATTGGGACGCAACTTTGGTATAGCAGAATGTCCAGAATCATTGTAATATGCTGATTTTCTGATCAAGAATCATTTGTTATTGTTATCAATGTTGAAAACAGTTGTGCTGCTTAATATTTTAAGGAAACCATTGATGTATTTTTTGATGAAAAATTAAAATCACAGCACTTGATATTTTGGTACATTACAAATGCCTTCACTTTTGATCAATTTAATGCATCCTTGGTAAATAGAAATATTAAATTCTTTTAAAAAAATAAAAATAAATAATAATAATTAAAAAATATGCAGGAAAAAAATAGTAGGCTAAATCGTTCGCATGATTTACTAATTTGTTCCCTCGATTAACTAAAACGTGAACATGCTCATGATTAATAAATCGAGGGAACGAAATAGTAAATCTTGCGCACAATTTAATGTGTGGGGCTCTGTAATAAATAGAAACTTCAGGAGAAATATAACACAACCGGAACCCTGAACAAAGAACAAACAGAGGACTAAAGCAGATAGTATATTTCATTTTGTATTTTTATGCGTACGCTAAAACACACAGCCTTGCAAAGTGTACTTGACTTGTACGTGTTTGATGCATTAGTACCATTTGATGCATGTGCATTGCGACCAGTTGCAATATCTCTATGAGTTACAACCCATGTTAATATCTTTGTATTCTTCCATGCAAGAGATGTACAAATGACGATACTTTCTAACCTCTTCTCACAATCTCTCGTCTAGGCCTCCATTGTCGCTGTAGCTTGCATGCATGCCTTCCCGTCTATGCAGTTTTTCTTTGACTACCTTGTGAATCGACGCCCCAGGGCACGATTGCCACCTTGTGGATAAAGTAATTACTGCAAAAAAAATTAAATGCGCATGTGTGACTGTTTGCAAAAATTTGCACATACTATTCTGATGACGGAATTCGCATCGCGCGCACTGTATGCTGTCCCTCACTGTACACTATATATGCTGACCTTCAAAGTATACTTTAGCCTCTAAATACACAAGGAGAGCTAATGAACTGAACAGAAACAGGTGCATAATTAATTAAAAACTATGGAAACTAATACGCATCAGTATTTTTGAATATTTCAGAAACCGCTGATCTACTGGGAATTTCACGCACAGCCATCTCTAGGGTGTACAAAAAGAAAAAGAAAATATCCAATGAGCGGAAGTTCTGTGGATGAAAAATACCTTGTTGATTCCAGAGGTCAGAGGAGAATGGCCAGACTGGTTCAGCTGATAGAAAGGCAACAGAAACTCAAATAAACACTCGTTACAACCGAGGTCTGCAGAAGAGCATCTCTGAACACACAACATGTCCAACCTTGAAGCAGATGATCTACAGCAGCAGAAGACACACCAGTGCCACTCCTGTCAGCTGAGAACAGGAAACTGAGGCTATGATTCACACACACTCACCAAAATTCGACAATTGAAGATTGGAAAAACGTTGTCTGGTCTGATGAGTCTCGATTTCTGCTGCGACCTTCAGATGGTACGGTCAGAATTTGGCCTAAACAACATGAAAGCATGGATCCATCCTGTCTTGCATCAGCGGTTCAGGCTGCTGCTGGTGTAATGGTGTGTGGGATATTTTCTTGGCACACTTTGGGCTTCTTAATACCAACTGAGCATTGTTTAACCACCACATCTGACTTGAGTATTGTTGCTGACCATGTCCACCACTTTATGACCACAGTGGACAAATCTTCTTATGGCTACTTCCAGCAGGAGAACGCACCATTTCATCTCACCTCTAATTTGATAGGGGCCAAGCTAGGTTCTTCTTCAAAAGTATTAAATTAATCATTAAATGAAATCATCAACGAGCCCGGATACTTAAATTGCATTGGAACTGGAACCAGAAATTAAAAAAAGGAATATTCAGTAATTATTCACCTGATCCAGCTAATCAAGCTCTTCAGGGATTACTAGAAACTTCCTGGCAGGTGTTTTGGAGCTAAACTCTGTAGGACAGTGGCCCTCCAGGAACTGAGTTTGACACCCCTGCTTTAAACTCCCGTCTTTCAAGTGTGTTTTGTTTATGATTAGTAAAATTATTTTTTTTACTAAACTAACATTATGCTGGCAGAGATGAGCTTTGGTGCTCTATATATGCTCTCACGTTGAGTGTGTTTTCTACATTGGAGCCATCACACCTCTCATCACAAAGCAATAACTCCCTGAGGCAAACTCTAACCACACTGTAAGCCTGAAACCTCCATTCGCTCTGGGTCTCCATTTTCCTCCAGTCGCAGGTTATGTAACGGAGGAGCGGTCGTCATGGAAACCCCTCCACTCCGGTGCCCCGGTGGATGGTTTGATGAGCTGCCAGCAGTAGGGTCACAACTAATGGCATTCCAGCTGTCTGCCATCAGCTATCTGCACACAGCGTGTTCCATCAGCACTGATCCAGGACCAGACTGCAAATTCCAAACCCCTTAACAAGATCATACTCCTAGATGGAACAGAATTCTGCTCTCAGATCAACATTCACTCCTGGTTTGACCAAAACAAGGGGCTGTTAGAGAGCCATGCTTGTTAAAGAGTTTGAAGAATGCTCTACACACCAGTGGTTCTCAACTCGACACTGCATTTTGGCCTTCCATCTACATTTAGATGGTGTTTTTGTCATGTGAAAATTTGAGCTTTGTAAAGGCGCTCTCCAAAGTGGATAAATTTGAAAATACCGTTTTCACAGTCCACACTACAATGTGAAAACAATTTCAAATTTATCCAGGTAGCTATTTGAAATTAAACGATTGCATGATTATGCATCATGTTTAATCATGTGATGCATATTGTAGCGATAGATATAGGCTGTCTATGGTTATCAGGGCTTGACATTAACACCTGCCAGCGCTACATGGATGGATTTCAGCGGTGGCGGGTAATGCAGTCACTCCTACTAGCCACTTTGGCGGGTTGAATTTTATTTATAATATATACACTTTTCAGTTGTAGTCTTTTAAAAAGGCATCTGAAATAATGAACTAAGTGCAATGAAGTGTTGTCAAAAATATTGATTTTTTGATATGTATAAATACTGAAATATCTGAAATGCAATACTCATTTTCCACAGAATAGATACATGATATCAGCATTTCTCTCTCTCTCTCTCATCTCTCCGACAGTGAGTTGACACACAAACCTTCCTCCTCTCACTCACTCGTTTCATTTGCTCCGGATGAATATTGTTGGTGTGACAGGGCTTGAATTTCGGCGTGGGATTGCACGTACATAGTTTTACTTATTCCCACAGATTTTGTTCTCACACCCAAAATGCGGCACATAAAGCCACCTCTCTACTAATAATCTTTATATTAGATTCCTGCACTGTAAAAAATCTAATATAAAGATTATTAGTAGAGAGGTGGCTTTATGTGCCGCATTTTGGGTGTGAGAACAAAATGATTTTAACAGTAAAAGACTGTAAAAATGCTGCGGTGAAAAACTGTCAATTGGTTTACAGAAAGTTTCCGTACTATATATGGTGAATAACTGTAATAGATCTAACGGTACATTTAATGTAATTTTATGGTAAAATACCATTAAATTCACAGTTTTTGGAAGTGAAAAATAACAATTCATTGTAAAATTTACAGTGAAAAAACGTAAATTGACATTCCCACAATTCCCTGCGTGACACTTCACATTTGATATATATATTCTGTTTCTTCTTAGTTTTTCTCATTTTTTTTCTAATCAGTTATGTACATTAGGGTTTTATGTTACATCTAATGTTGTTAAATTAATGTTTATTGCATTTTTAAAATTTCATGCATGTTACCATGATGGTGTTTAGTGTGTGTGTGAATGACACTGTGTGCACCTACTATATATTAGAATTGTCCTCAGCTTGTGGAAAATCTGCTTGTGATGAACTTTAATTCATCATGTGACTCTTATCACCACTGTGTTTGGTGACTGTCAGTGTATTATAAATGTACAAAACAGATATTAGTACTTCATTAGGTTGGTAAATTAACATTATATCAGTTAATAAAATACGTTATTTTACCGTAAATTTAACAGATTTTTTTTTTTTTACGTTGCAATTGTATTTTTTTACGGTAAAGTTTTACGGTAGATTTTACTGGGATTTTTTTTTACAGTGTGCAAATGACAGAAAATTTAGTATATATTAGTATTAGTATACATTTACAACAACCAAAAAATGTACAGTAAAATACAATTTTCCACTGAAACAGTAATATACCATAAAAACAATGCATTCTGTGTAATATTATTAGTTGTTTTGACAAATATTACCAAGAATACATTGTTTTTATGGTATATTACTATTTCAATGGAAAACGGTATTTTACTGTATAAAGTTTCCTTTTTCTAGTCATTTTTTAAATTGCATTTTAGACCATTTCATGAGCTCACACTTACAAATAATCAGATAAATAAAGATAAATAAATAAATCAGTATATTTCCGAAGGAAAGGAATCCGAGCTCGGAATTTGGCCTGAACCCAGAGTACTCCCCCTGTATCCCTGGCTGGGATAGGAACCAGGTGAGTGTGAGGAGTTGGGGAAGTCAAGGGATGCAGAAAACTGTCAAGGAACGTAGGTGAGTCTGCTATGAATGTGTGTGTGTGTGTATATATATATATATATATATATATATATATATATATATATATATATATATATATATATATATATATATTTATTTATTTTTAAGGCCTCTACTGTAACTTTAAGGTGCTGATACATCAATAGGAGTGACAGATGTTGAAACAGTAAGGAAAAGAAAAAAAAAAAAATCAATGAAATTAGTAATGCTATTTTGATTAAATTCCAAAAGCAAGAATTTACAAGGAATTCGGCCTTGTCATTTATAATAAGAATGTTGAGGACATCATGCCTACATCTACAGTTGTTCATAATGCAGAGGATGGAGGTGGTAAGCATTCAAGAAGTTATGAGTGTTATTGTAGGTTGCAAAATTAACCCAAGATTTATCCCTTGCTCACCAAATCCATTTGCTTTTCTCTTTGCACCATGACAACAGCAGTGATCAAAGGTTTCAGAGGAAGTGATGACAAAGGAGCGCAGCCACAGGTCAGTGCTTTTGAAAAATATATGTTTAACCTCGTTACCATCACCGTGGTTGTGAATGCATTAAACATTAGGCCTGATTTATTAGGCACCTGCTTCTGCTGAAGGGAAAGATCCGCCCACTCCACACACGACCAGAATGAACTAAAAAGAATGAGTTCAAATCAATGCAAAATCAATTTATCTTATTTCACACAAGGCTGCCTCTTAGGGATCAGACGCAAGAAACTAAATAGATCAACATTAGCAAAAGGAAACTAGTTTTTTTAATGACACAATGCTTGCGAATAATGTAGCTTTAAAAAGATGACAGTGAAAATGTATCCATAATGCAGCTGGTGAGTGTTTAAGAATGCCATCGCAAGATTATGATGTTAGTGATGAGCAAAATTGGCTCACTTATATACATATGTATACATATATACATATACATATATATATATATATATATATATACATATATATATATATATATATATTACATATATTAGGGGTGTGACAGTAAACAAAAATGACGGTTCGGTACGTACCTCGGTTTTGAAGTCACGGTTCAGTACGTGTTCGATACAGTAGGGTGAGAAATAAAAAAAAAAAAAATCTCTTTTTTTTTATAAACAATGTTTTACTGAACCAACTGTGTCTGTCTTTAAATGTATTATAATGAAAATGTTCTTAAGGATAAAATATATCTCTGCTAATGCTGTGAACTATTAGGGAGCCCTTACTTGCACTTTACTATAATAAAGGTTACAATTAACAACAGAGCCCACATTATTAAAATCAGTTGCTATTTATTTTTAGATATAATCATCAACACTCAAATAATAATACAAATGTATTTTACTGACTGTTTTACTGACATCTTTCAGCGGTTGAAACACTGATGGAGTGATTACACGAGATATGATACGTTTCAGTAAGTTGTACTGTATCTTTCAACTTACTTTCATGTTCATTCTGTAGTAGTGAAGATGAAGAGATGATCGCGTTCACTCGCGCTCCGCGCTGCCGTTTGAACTGAGGCGCCTATAGGGTGATCTGTCACGCCACATCAAAAAGCGTCAAAACGGCATTTATTGTTTGCATTTCGTTATAAAATGGACAGAATTTGAAAGATGGCACTTTGTGTCTTATCGAAAGTAACACAACACAGAGCTTATTGCAATTATTGGTGGTTAATGCTGGTTAAAGGTGGTCAGGGTAAGAAGTATTACTGCGCACGCCCCCTTCTGGACTGGAGTGTGGATCGCCTGTGACTGTCTGTATTTGTCATCTAACTGCATGAAACTGTTAACAATGAGATTGTGTTTTTCTTCTTCTTCTTTTTTTTAATAGTTAATTAACACTGCTTTTGTCATTTATTACAAGATGGACAAAATTTGTCACCAAAAAAGTCATTCGGTTTAACCAATTTTTTTACCGAATGACACTTTTGGTTACTGAATGATGCTATTTTCAAACAATGCTAATAGGCTGATATCTAGCTAGCTAGCAAAAGGACAATAAAATATTTTATATTTATTACAAGTTTTTAAAATATTTCAACATTTTCCATGTTTATAGCGGTTGTACCGAATGACCTGATGTTTCGGGACATGCATATTTTTTCAAATAGTTAAGAGAGAGTTAGTTACTTTGCTTCATGATCATGTGGTCCTTTGTAGGTGCCTGAATTATGTCACATCCTGTCACATGATATTGACCGCATGACTTAATCCAGAATGGTCCCTTTATATTGGTTACTCCAAAATTCATTTTTCCGGACAAATCTAAAATTTCTCAAATCTAAGCAACAACTTCTACATATAATTCTACTACTATTTTGCACTATGTTGATATATGATGTTATACAATTATGCCAGAATAAAAAAGTATGCACATTTATTATATTTTAAAGATATTTAATCCCAAATGAAATGGCTGTATTGGATATTAAACCAAATAACCTTTTTGCACTTCAAAATCTTTATATATCATTTATGGTGAAAATATATTGATTTCAGTATATTAAACTGTAAAATTATAGTAAATAACAGTAAATTGTTAAAATATTTTAAAAAATCATAATAATACAAAATAATACTGTCTCAAATGGTAAAAATCAGTTCAACTGTGTTTTTCATTGCGGTCATATTTTATTTAAATACCATTCTTTTCTTATGTTTGTTATGAATATGTACATTTAGGGTATTGTGTGTAAGATTTTATGTTTAGTTATTGTTTATTGCATGATTTCGTCATCATAATAACCTTGATAATGTGTTGTTTGAAATAATGTACATGCTTAATAGTTATTGTTCATGGCCATAAAGTCACTATTGATTAACTTCAGTTCATAATGTGGACTTCTAGTTTACCACCTGTATATAATGGTTCTTATCTGTATATTTAATGTTACAAAATTCAATTTTAGTACTTCAAGTAGATTGGCATACAACAGCTAATGACATCAACAATTATGAACTGTAAAATATACAGGCACCAAAATGCCTCTCATAATGCCTGAAACATTGTCATCCTAATGTTCAAAACTGCCAGTTTTGAACATTACAACACAGCATTTTTTTTTTTTTTTGCCAATAATTTCTCCTTAATGTCATTGGCCTTGGCAGTGGTCATCAGTTTAAAAAGTGTCCAGAATTCGGTTGCATTCTGTCAATCACAGTCCCAATATGATTGAATAGACATTCAAGCTTCTCAATCAAACAATGACGCACAAAGATCTCTCTTTCCCCCATTCCTCAATGACTTTGATATATGCCTTTGCCACTGAATCTCATCTAATTGTCATTATGGGGTGTTGGGCAGTAATTAAAAAGGGCTTAAATGTTGCAGCACACTATTTTCTTTTGCCAAACACGCACACGCGTACGTCTCTAGAGCCAGTCATACTAACAAGGTCAGATTTAGGGGTCGGTCAGGCACTAGGCTTTGAGGTGACGGTAAATGAGAATCAGGAGGAATTTGCAGCATCGCTTAAATCAGAACATAATGGTTTGGATGACAGCAGAGAGACAGGCATTGACAAACCCACATTAATCAAAGCAACCACATCTGCACTCTAATCGTTATCCTCATTTACCTGCAAATGGCTGATTCAGGATTTATATTTTTAACCCAATCAAATCTTAATCGCATTTCACTTTAATCAATTGTGTTTAAAGAGATGATGAGTAATTTGTTTAATAATATAGCACCAGTAATTATAGTTGGTTATTGCAAAGTTTTACTGTGCAACACAGAATAACCTTCTCTCTGTTAAACCTCTCATGGGTTTTGTGGAATTAAAGGGATAGTTAGTTCACCCAAAAAATGATCATCATTTACTCACCCTCAAATTGTTCCAAATCTGTATAAATTACAGATTATAAACTATAATCACTGGTAACACGGTAACGGCCGTATGTAATTTGACGTACGGTGGAAGAGTGACCTCTGACACGACACATGATGTATTGACGAATACATCTTATAAAAACCCATTGCTTCACTTCAGAAGGCCTTTATAAACCCACTTTTTTGGTCTTTAATGGTAATGAGTAAATGGTACCCAAGATTTTAAAGTTTCTTCATGAAACCATCAATGTCAAATAAAGAACCTTTTATTTTTAAGAGTGTAGTGGGTTGAGATGCGTACCGAAGCACTTAGTTTAAATCACTAAATCTGAGCATGTTAGCATGTTCATTAGAAAGACGTTTTCCTCTTCTTGCACTATTGACTTTTTAGAGCGTGTATATACAGATATGAATGTTCCGGTAGCAATAACCAGAGGAACATCAAGATATTGGCCATTAGTTTTGATGTTAATGTATTCATAAAACTGGCCTTGGAGAAAGTTATTTGGAAAATAGCTTTTCATGTGCACAAGACTGAAGTCATTTGTAATAAAAGTTATTGTTCTGTTTCAATGTTCACAATGATGACGTTGATCTTTCTGAACACATTAAAAGCTCGAACGCAAATGACCTTTTCTCTTTACAGGCAAAGTTTATGTGTGAAATTGCTGTTTTGTGTAGGTGATGGCAAAGTTGTCATCTAACCTCTTTTGTATTTCAGTGTGAAAGAATCTGGCATCTTTAATCAAGGTCTGATGACTCTAAAACATTCATGACACATCATTGATGACACATGTCTGAAACTTACAATGCAAAAGTACGCTTTGTTATTTGAAGGCCTGTTAGCCTACGTTTATGAGTAAAAGGGTTTAACAAAAGTATAAAATAAAGTGTGTAACGTCAAATGAAACAGCCTACGCATGTAACGCAAAAGCTTCTAGCTACAAAAGCACCCCATTCGTTTATGTTTTCTCCCGCAGACGACCTTAATGGACAAGTTAGTTAAATTGTTTATGCCTAGCTACATGAAGGTTTAATGTGGCAGAGAAGATAACTCTATCGCCCCCTCCATTATTAAATTTTGTTAATGTAACAGAAGAATAATGTTCATACTGTCTAAGTGGGCAATCATTGCAGTGTTATGCACTTGTGTTGAGTAGGGATATATATATTTTTTTAATAATTCAGTTATTTCGACATTTCATCTTTTGCAATTGCGAGTTTACATATCACAATTCTGACTTTATCGCAATTCTGAGTTTATAACTCGCAATTTTGAATTTTACTTTTTTCCTTGCAATTCTGAGTTAAAACTTGAAATGTATATGTGAGTCATAAAGTCCAAATTGATAGATATAAACTCTAAATTCTGAGAAAAAGTCAGAATTGTGATAAGTCGCAATTGTGAAAGAAAAGTAAAAATGGTTTATCTATCATAATTATGACTTTATTTCTTGCATTTGTGAGTTTTATTATTAAACAAAATTTAATAATGAAGGTGGTGACAGAGATACCTTTTCTGCCCCATCATAAACTTGCAATTGTTTAGTTGTAAAGTAAGTTATAAAATAGACACAATTGCATGGACTTTTTTTCAATAATTCTGACTTTATAACTCGCAATTGCAAATTTATATCTCGTAATTCTGACTTAATACTTGCAATTGTGATTTTATATCATGCAATTCTGAGAAAAAAAGTCATAATTGTGTATGGAAACATGCAATTTGAGAAAAAAGTCATAATTGTGAGAAAAAAAAGTCAATGTTTCCGCTACTGAATGAAAAAATAATAAAGGTAACTGCGACTTTTAATTTCACAATTTCACGCCACATAAACAAACAGAAAACAGTTATTATCACATCCGCTGTTCGGAGAAAGTGTTAATGGCAGTATGAACTGACGCTGAACTATTATGGTTGCCGTTTTATTCGATCTACATACCTAAACGTAGTCAGAAGAAGAAAAATAATAAACTTTTAGATATCAATCTGCATAAGATGTCAGTTATGCTCCTTTGAAGGTGTCTTGAGTAAAACGACTCTAATAAAATACAAACAAAAGACATGAACCGGAAGCAATGCGACCCATTTTACAGAATACCAAAGTTTGTTGCACATAACCCCTATTGTAAGAAAATGTCAGAATTGTGAGCTGATTTTTTCCCCCCTCAGACCTGGACTTTATAACTCACAATTGCGAGTTTATATCTCACAGTTCTGAGAAAAGAAGTCAAAATTGCAAGATGTAAATTCACAACTGTGAATCGTGAGATAAAAGTTCACAATTATCTTTTTTTTTTAATTATTATTCTGTGGTGGAAACAAGCTTCCATATTGATAAATAAAAAGCTGCTTGGTTTGAAATTGACGTCAGTGTGAGTCATGCTTCATAAATCACTACACAACTTGACAACAGACTGCACTGCACCTTTAGAATCTTTAGTGATTAATCAAATCAGTTGCTTTGATTAGTTGAAATGAACGGTCTGAATGATTCATTGAATTGAATAAGGAACTATAAAATTGGTATGTAAAGTATGTTTTTGGTCAAAAAATAAAGTGCATCCTCTTTTTGCGTATACTCTCTCTTTCTGTGTGTGTGTTTGTATGTGTGTTTCTCTGACAGGTGTGGCATTGCAAATACTGATGTGATCAGCAGTGATTGATTTTATCTGCAGGGCTGAGCAGTGCTGAGGTACACGGGTCCAGGCCTCTCTGCCCCGACACCTATAAACCCATCCAAACACAGGCTGGTCTGATTGATTCGTGTATGGACCAGACGTGTGACCAATGAATAATTAAAACCCTTAAACCCGTGCGGCTTTGGGAATTGGCTGCCCGATGACCAGCTTTCTGACTTATTGACGGTCTCGCAGCTGTCACGTCAAGAGCGCTGATGATTTGACAGCCAAACACAAGTCATCAGAGGCTTAGTAAGTAGGCGGAGCTGGTAATATTATTCAGCCAATCAGCATGCGTGAAATTTAATCTAGTACAACCATCGTTGTTCTGGGCAGATTGTTTGTGACATGCTGATTTGGCGAGGCTTAAGATATTTATTGCACAAATAATGTGTAATAATTAGTCAAATTTGAGGAAATAATCAAAACAGAATTTAAACTATAAAAAGGTATTTGTTTGGTTATGCTAATAACAGTATGATTTTATATCAAAATAACTTGCATTACATTGTGTGTGTGTGTGTTAGAATCACAGAGCATGAAAATGTTTAAATTAGTGCACTGCAATAGTGCCAGAGCTGAACATGTTCTGCTGTCTGATAGCGCCCCCTGCTGCTCATTGCATCTTCTTGAGAAGAGGCACATTGTGTTGGAGAGACTGGGGCAAGTTGTCACATTTGTTACAACTATATTTCATAAGTTAGGTCTATTTTAACCTGTAGGATTATATTACATATAAACTTAAAAAAATATATTATATGTAAATATATTTGAGGTAAGTTGTCACATGAAAACCTTTAATTTATTGACATTGTTTTGTGTATTGTTAAAAATTACTATACAAAATATTAAAGTAAAAAAAAAAAACAAAAAAAAAAAACTACATTTTGTAAAAAAAGGCAGAATTCAGAAAATAATGTTCTGTTTTTTTTTATTTAGCCAAAAAAATAAATAAATAAATAAATAAATAAATAAAAATTAATTTGAAATTAATATTTGAAATTTAAGAGATACTATCTAGTGTGACAACAAGATCCTGTCTTCCGCATGTGTTATTATAATATTATAAAACATACATAATGGATACATATACAAAACCATTGGATTGTAACATATACAACATTTTCAGTGTTAAACTTAAAAAAAAAACAAAAAAACAATTATACTGTAAATTTGTCACTAATAAAAGCACTCTAGACTGCGCTAAAAGTACAGAAGTCAAACACAGTGAAGGTGGCTATTCATAGGCGGAGGGTGAACCAACTCCACTTCCCTTTTAAATACACATTTAAATAGATTTCCATGAAATAGTTTCAAGGTATGTGTTGCTGCCTAGCAACAACCTACACATCCAAGCATAAACGCTCCCGATAAATTATTTGTTATTAAAGCGGCTATGTTAACAAACCACTGCCTTACCTAATGCAGCCAAATCCTGCGTTTGCACATGGCCCGGTTCCAGGATCGAGTCACTGAGGCCGAGGTGCTTCAGAAATTAGTGCTCTATCCTTAATGCATCCATTTCAACATATCATATTTTAGTCCCATCCATTGCTGTGGCAATCACCATTATGTCAAATATTGCCATTTCGAGAGTGAATCCCACATGTGGATGTCAATCCCAAAACTTTTGCATTGTACATGACTGCTGGTCAAGTATCTTATGAAAAACAAAAGTTTAATTCAAATTCTGAATATATATTAGGACTATATTATTAATATAGCCTATTGTCTAGAAAGCATGCAAAGAGTATTCCCTTTATAATCACTAAAAAGCTGTCACTCATTTTAGTTAATCTCAATCTCACAAAGTTCTGTTATAATCAAAGAAGCTGACTGAACAATGAATCTCTTTCCCCCGGTTTCACAGACAAAGCTTAAGCTAGTCTCAGACTAAAATGCATTTTTGAGCTGTTTTAAGTGAAAGCAACTTGTACTGACATATCTGAAAAAAATGTCAGTGCCATAGTTTTGTCTCAAGATAGTGTTTTTTTTCTAGTGTACGTTTATAAAAGATACTTAAAAATCCTAATTGAACTAAGACTTAGGATAAGCCCTGTCTGTGAAACCAGGTCATTGAGTGGTGAGTGGATTCTACCTTAAACAACTCTGATTGGACATTGTGTTCAAGAAATCAACATTGTGTCTGTGATTGGCTACATTTCTCAATGCTGCAGAAACACGCTAAAATATGTTTGCGAGCTGCAATTATCAGGGTTCAAACACTTTAAGGTCTTTAAGCACATGCATAAAAAGGTATTATGTTTTAATTAGCAAGCCTGTAACCATCTCGTTCATAAATGGAAAAGACCATTTACAGCCAACAGGCAATTTACCAAAGGAAATATATGGTTTTTAAAGCTTTTTTAACAGTTATTGAGATTGAGGTTTGAAATAATCTCCAATATTTAATGAACAATTTGATTGGCAGCGGCAGTCCTAGAGGCAAAGGCAATAAATGTTGCGGGCGTGTGTTAAAACTCGCATGATATACAATCCTTTACGCATGTGAAAAACTCGAAAGTTTGACGGATTTCTTTCTAATTTCTCATAAGCTTCTAGGCCTGTGAGTCAAACAGGCAAGTTTCGTTCCGAATGGCCTGTTAACCTTGTCTGACAGATGCTCAAACTTCATTGGCTGCCGCCGGACGCTTTTTTCGAGATACTCGAATGTCCTCAAAGACATCACGTGCCAAATTTCAAGTCAATCAGACTCGGGGTAGTTATAACCATTGTTATGTGTTATAGCACCACCTAGTGGCCTGTCGCTGCATACTTTTTCACGCAACCACAGAATGAGCTCTTACATAAATGTGCTGAGTTTGGTGAAAATATCTCATATCGTTCACGAATTATAGCCATTTTAGCTAAAGTGGCTCCTCCCACTTTGAACGTATTGGCGGCCCTTAGAGACCGTGAATCGAAATTCCATCTTTTTTTGATAATTATTGACAAACAGACTCCAGACAATCTTGCTGCATTGGTTTGGTTCCAATCGGGCCAAAAAGTTCACAAAAGTAGCTTTTTAAAAAAAAAAAAAAAAAAAAAAAAAATCCAAAATACCTGAAAACTTTTATGGGAGAATGCTGATTGTTGGGAATTTTAAAAATTACAATAGGGTTTCAGCGCTACATGTTTGAACCCCTAAAAAAGAAACCTTTGATGCTCTCCAGAGTGCAAACACAGATACATGCTGGATAGTTTGCCAAATGCTTTGTTGATATGCTATCATGATGGAGAAAACTGATCCTAGACCAGCAGTTATTGGCAGCTTTTACCTCTAAAAGCAATCCGAAGCAGCAGCAGTCAGTAGTTTGAGTGAGATAATTCCTTGCCCGGCCTTACACATGCTCCACCTGTGGTTGTTTTAATGAATAACCCTGCAGAGTCAGACTCTCAGGTTGTTCTGTTGAACAGCAGCTCTAGAAGAGGGAAATGGCTCAGAGACATTTTGAGGGAAAAGAACATGCTGAATCGTATCAGCGTCACCGTGTGTCTCCTCCTATGGAACTCATAGATGAAGTGCTGAACTTCCTTCGAATAAGAGTATGTGAGATGGATTTGTGTTTGAAAAAGCTTTTGTCAGAATGACTCAGCAGTTTACCTATCTGTTTTATTTGTCTTTAATGAGGCTAAACTATATGGAAAGCATATCATTGTTTAGCTTGTGAAACTTTGACCCTATTTTATAGAATGGATTGAGATCTGATAAGATCTCGTTTGTCAGTATGCTGTATGCAAAAGAATAGCAGATATACAGTAAGTCACTTATTGCTTTATTAAAACTTTTGCAAACATTCTTAGTCTTTCGTTTTTAAACTAAGCTGAAATAGGCCTATTTATGGATTTATCCTCATTTACTGCTTTAAAGAAATAAGAAATAGTAAATAGCCTATATACATCACATTTCTGTCATTTGTTAATCCTAATGTTTGAAACCTGCATGCTTTTTCATGCGTGTTATTCACCTTATTCTGACGTTTTTGTTCCACTCCATTATACTGCATGATATTGCAAACTGTACTTGTTACTGGTTTGTAGCGCTAATTATTTTAGCATTTAAAACATTGTTATTCTTCCCATTATTTACTCATTTGTAAGGTACCTATAGCGGCAAATGAATCGGAAAAATACACTAAAAATGCTGGGTTAAAAACAAGCCAGGTTCGGTTAAAAATGGATAAACACAGCAGCTGGGTTAAATATTTGCTCAACGTGCTGGGTAGTTTTATTTAACCTAACTATTGTTTAAAAAAAATACTATATGTCTGAACCCAAAATAGGTTGGAAATTAAAATCAGACACATAATTACTAGAGGCAACAATAATAATCAAAAGGTGAACATTTATTAATAAGCAATTTAATAAATGTTTATTGTTTAATTATTATTCACGCAACTTAATGTTCATTTATTAAACATATTAATACATGTTAATTTCCAACATATTTTGTGTTCATTTTAAGTGAGCAATACAGTCATTTTTAATGAATAGTTGATTTAAATAAAACTACCCAGCAGGTTGGGCAAACATTTAACCCAACTGCTGGGTTAAAACAAACCATTCACTGTTTTTGACACTTGTCACTGGGGCAGTACCCTAAGTACAAAAGTGGAAAGGTACATCTTTGTATCTACTTACCCCTAAATGGTGCATATTAGTACCTTTTTACCTTAGGGTTCTGCCCCAGTGACAAGCACCATACCTATTTTTCTGACAGTGAACCCAGCATTTAGAGTGTATAGATTACTTCTACGTTGCTACATAAGGTAAATGTGAAAAGAAAGAAAATTATATGGGTTACATTTCATTTTTACTTAAGCTATCCTTTTAAGTGTTCATCACAGATGCAATGAAGTCAGCTGTTGAAAACACACCAGCATACACTCTAAAAAATGCTGGGTTAAAAACAACCCAAGTTGGGTTGAAAATGGACAAACCCAGCGATTGCGTTGTTTTAACCCAACTGTTGGGTTAAATGTTTGCTCAATCTGCTGGGTAGTTTTATTTAACCCAACTATTGTTTGAAAATGACTATAAGGCTGACTTAAAATGAATCTAAAATGAAATTAAAATGTTCATTTATTAAACATATTAATAAATGTTAATTTTCAAGATATTTTGGGTTCATTTTAAGTAAGCAATACTGTAATTTTTAAACAATAGTTGAGTTAAGTAAAACTACCCAGCAGGTTGGGCAAACATTTAACCCAACAGTTGGGTTAAAACAACGCAATCGCTGGGTTTGTCCATTTTCAACCCAACTTGGGTTGTTTTTAACCCAGCATTTTTTAGAGTGTAAGCTTTCTTCTCACCTCTATGAACAGATAAAGGAGGAGCTTGATCTGGCAGTGGATGTGGGCTGTGGATCAGGACAGGGCACTGAGCTACTGGCCCCTCACTTTATGACTGTGGTCGGGACAGATATCAGTTCAGCTCAACTGGAGATAGCCGAGGCTAAAGATCATGCTGCAAACTTGTGTTACAGGTACAAAATAACTAGATAAACACCTGTAAGAAAATATAGAACAACCCTTATTTTCATTATCCTTAAAAAAATACTGTGGCAGACAGTAGTATGTGAGGGTATCACATGGCAATACCATGGTACTGACAAATACTTCAAAGAATATTAAGGTATTGCATAGACCCCTGTATGTACTTATTATAATTACAATAACCAGCTAATAACTAGGTACTAACCCTTAACCTCCCCCTAAACCTAACTAACATTATATATATATATATATATATATATATATATATATATATATATATATATATATATATATATATATATATATATGTGCAATTATGCAATATATATATGCAATTATGTTTTTATCCACTTTTCCCCCCTTATTTTTCCCACTAGTGTATACTCACACTTACGTACATTTATCTGTCTATCCTGCTCCGTTAGACAGAGTCCTGCAGAGGAGTTGCCCTTTGAGGACGATGTGGCCGACTTGGTTACATCCATGACAGCGGCTCACTGGTTTGACCATCCGCGCTTCCTGCGGGAGGCAGACAGGATTCTGAGGCCAGGAGGCTGCCTCGCTCTGCTCAGCTACACCATGGATTTTGAGCTGGAATATGGAGAAAGTACCTCGAAACTCAATGAAATCTGTCAAGAGGTTAAATAAACCATAAACAAAATGCTTCATGGGTTGTTGCTCAGGAAACCTACATTATAAATATTTGTTATGAGGCAGCCCATGTGAAGTATGATGCAGCATTTTAATTAATTGGTTTTCGAGCACTATAGATCTTCAGTGTAAATTCTATTTTTCAATTCACAGTTCTACGCAGCCCTGCTCCCTTATCGGAAAGCTTATATAGGATCCAGTTCCCTCCAACTGTACAAGATGATCTATGACCTTGTTTCATACGATGATAAAGAGTGGTACGTGTGTTTTTATTACATAGTGGTTTTGTAAGGATCCTGTAAAAAACAAACAAACAAACAACCTTAATGGTATATATATATATCTATATATATATATATATATATATATATATATATATATATATATTATTTAATTTAGTGTAAGTGGCGACTGATAGTGGATAAGCAAGTCGCTTCGCATCAAGTTCCTGATCACCCTTTTGGGGTTTATTCTGCCATAACAACCGTCTTGATGTACATTATCCCGCTTATTACATGTGTAACTTACTTGCGCAAAGCTTCTGCGGAGAGAGCAGTTTGTACAATCATACCACATATTACACAGCATTTCGCCAGATAAATAATTATGGGCATAAGAGATGTTGATCTGAGATGAAACCGATTTAAAATTGTGCCAGTTTGTTATTTTATAATCCATTACAGTGAACAAAACAATAGTCGCAATGAAACGAGAGAGATTGAGTCCGCGATACCCAATGATATAGCCCAATTAAATAACTGTACACTAAATATTGATTTGACTGAATTTTAATATTTTATTAGCTCACCAAACGTAACTTCCATGAGGAAAAACGTTCCTGGCATACATTTACCCGGATGAGTCTGTGTTATCTGTTTTTAGTGGTTGTTGCTATCGGGGATGGTGTGACTGACCAATCAGAATCAAGTATTCAACAGATTCATGTAATAATAACATATAATGTACTGTAATGTAACAGTATGCGCTGTTGAGCCTCGCAAAGCCTCGCAAGGAGAAATGGAAACAAATGAGCTCAACACACACAAAGAAACTCAGTTAACATTCAAAATGTGGAGTTCTTATATTTAACGTTACAACATATGATACGCAACATCACACGACCTGAATAACATCACGAAAATGTGACTGATTTCATGCAACAGTTCAATAAACAAGTAGTTTAAATTAAATCACTTACATTTTAGGTGCAATATTGACTGTTCTGTTCTGTTTCAGCAGTGAAAATAGTTCCAAACAAAGATCACAGCAGATAGCGCATCTCACAGAAACACTCTGCCATGTTTTCATTACTGAATGATTCAGCGATTTGAACGAATCGGTTGATTCGAAGATTCAGTTACCCATTCGTAAACAACTGCCTCATTCTTGAATGAATCAGCCGTTTGAATTAATTGTTTGAATGAATGACTCAATGACTCACTCATTAAGATGGTCACCTGCTGCCACCTACTGGTGGTTTAGTGTCACGTTTAAAAGAATTGCTCAACATTAGGTGCAATAAGGTAATAATATAAGCAGGTGCAATTTATTAATTTTCCAGTGTAAATGATTTAATTTTATTGGTAACGGCCCAATAGTGTCTTGATCAAATTTAAGAATTTAAAATTAAATGAAGCATAGGCCTACATTTAATAAGATTGGGGGAAAATGCCCTTTATAAAGGTAAAAAAGAAATGCCACAAATATACAGATTTAAATATTTCAAAGTTGATAGAACAATGATGAGAATATTGCTTCAGAATAAATTATATTTACAACACAAAAAAATCCATTGTTTTCTGGACAAGCAACTTTTTTTTACTCAAGTGAATGGCCAATTATAAAAATATCAGATTCACACTTGAATTTGTTTGCACAGGCACGAATGTCTGAAGGTCCGGATGATGATGCCACTGTCAGGGTTCATTGGCTTGGTTGAAACTTTCTCTTCCTATCAAGGTTTTCTTGAGAAGGATCCTGTTGAGGCCAAGAAACTGTCTCAGACCATCACAGACAGGTAACAGACTCATAAATCAGATCATCGTCCTTGGATTTGCTCCAGTGTAATTTTTTATTTCAACCTGCTTAAAAATGTCAACACATCATATATAAAACATAATAATATAATTAACAAAATGTTATTAATTGTAATTATTTCATTTTTTATTATTCTACATTTATTTTTTTCAGGTTGTTGGAAGCAATGGTGGCCTCGTCGCCTGACACAGAAGTAACAGTGATAGTGAAATACTTCTATTTATTAGCCTCTAAACCACAGAAATCCTAAAATGGTTTCAAACCCACAGATCCCTCTCTGTTTCAATACTTCTAAGAACATTAAAGCATTTGTGTTGAACAATAAACACTTAACAGTTGGATTTATTTATATCGTGGGTTTAATGTTTCTAGGAACACCATCAAATAATCAGCTAAAGGGCTCAAAACAAAACCTCATTTAGCTTTGCACAAAACAAAAAGGGCGGAATGTTTATTTGTGGCGTTTGATTCCATACGGGCTTCTTTTTAAATGAACCGAATAACTTCCGGCTTCTAAACCGCTCAGGCAGCGGAAATCATTAAACTCAGCGGAACTAATCCGCGCAGTATTTCACTCAATTCTATTTCTTTTAACGACATTCAACGCGTTTTACATTAAAGTTATTTGGGGGGAAACGGTGTGAAATCCATCCGCAATATCCTGATTATGGTGTAAACGGGACAGTTCAGTGACTCTGACAGCGGCAGGTGAGTGTAATATTGATCGCAGCCGAGTTATTTGGTGTTCTTTAGAGTTGTATTATGCATTTAACGATCTTTTAGTCCCTATATTTCAGTTTATAACAAGATAGTGCGTTATTAATCCTGGAATTGAGATGACTGTGTAATGGGGACCAAAGTGAATTAGACAATGAACATGTTAGCACAATAACAGCTCAAACCGAACCGGTAACTGATGATTATGAAAGTTTGTATCGTTTAATTTCATAACATCTGCATCTGATACACGTATTGTAGTCTCTACTATATATAAATGGTTTAGGATGTTTAATATTCCTTTATACCGGGATATAAGGGTACCAGAGTGATGGTAACAGATGGTAATACCATGGTACTTTGATTTATTCAGTTGTACTGACAGATCACCCTATTCCTGTACCAGAGTGTTCCAAGATACTTTAAAGATACCATGATGTTACCACAGTATATGTTTATAAAACATGGTATTGCTGATTTTGTAGTACGTCAGTGACATTATATTAACGTGAAACCATGTCACCAAAAACATGGTAATACCATGGTACTTGATGCTTTCACACTAGAGATTGTGTCCCTTTGTTCTTATGTTCTATTTTTATTATTATTCTTTATGTAAAGCACTTTGAATTATCATTGTGTATGAAATGTGCTATACAAATAAAATTGCCTTGCCTTGCCTTGCCTTTGTGTTTAATAAGTTGTGTACATGTAAGAACATATCTGTCGTAGAATAAAATACTCTGTGAGTTTGTTTTTCTAACAGTTTGATTGATTTCTGTTGTTGTTTAAAAGTGGCTGTAGTAATACAATTTTATATGATGGTCAATACAAAAACAAAAATCTGTGATGCACTTCATGTGAACCCCAGTGTGGTTTACGGTTGGTATAAAAGCAATCTCTCCTGAATCAAGGAAGTAATCTGATATTGATGTATTATTATTATTAATAATAATAATGTATTTACAATACAGTAGCTGCTTGTTTCAGAATACAAAAAAAATGAATAAATTATGATTGATATTCACACTGTAGCACACTGTTATTTTTCTTGTATGATTTGTTAAATTGTATTATTGCTGTATACAAATGACACAATGACCCCAAAGATAAAAGAAAAAATATTCTATTATTCTGAAAAGTGTATGCCTACTTTGTGATACAACAACAGATGATTAATGCTTCAATAATACATGTTAAAATAAAAAAAATAATAGGTTTATTTTTTAACCGACTCCCTTTAATAATTTAGTAACTGCTGTATTTTGGAAAAAAAATGATTATCATAGTTATAGTTTTGCAGAAAACATACAAAATTGGGATTTCTGTGACCTCAAACACATAAAATAATATCAGATGATGTAAAATTATAATGCTAAGTCATTTGGATATTCACCAGTATTTATTTATTTTTATCATTCAGTTTTTACAATTATAGTTTTTATAATAGTTTGAATTAGTTTTTTTTTAATATATTTTCCATTTTAATTTTTTTGTTTGTCTATAATTTTATAAATTTTTATTTCAGTTTTAGTCATTTTAGTACATCAAGTAAATCTAAATGAAAAATAGATTTTTTTTTTTTTTTTTTGGCAACTAGGCAAGGCAATTTTATTTGTATAGCACATTTCATACACAGTGGTAATTCAAAGTGCTTTACATAAAGAAGAACCAAATACATAAAAATAAAAAGGGAATGCATAAGAAATGGAAATAACAGTAAAAACAGAATTTCGCTATATGGATGGAAGAGTTAGGAAGTTTCAGGGAGTTTTTTTTGTTGTCCGTCAGAGCGGATCTAAAGGGATCTTCCTTATGCAGAGGGATATATTTATATTTGTCAGGTAGCTGTGCGTTTAAACGGTACCCTTACAGACAAATCTTCCTGGACTAACTCTATACAGAGCTGCATCCAGGGATAACTCAAAAAATATTTGTCAGGCAGCTGTGCGTTTAAACTAGCTGAAATAAAAGTGTTGTTTGTATATATTTTAGTTAACATTTATTTCAAGTGATGATAATATATATATATATTTTTTTTAGTTAACTATAATATCCCTGGTGTTCCCCATCATTGTGTGTGTATTTGTGTTCCTTACAGGTGTGTGAGCGTGTGTATGTTGGTCTGCTGGTATGCTGACGTTAGCCAGTAAGTTGAAGAGGGAGGAGGGCGTGAGGGCCGGCCGGACCCCTGCAGGCTCCAACGATGCCTCTCATAGAGTGTCCATCAGAGATAGACTGCTCATCAAAGGTACGAATCACTGACCAAACACTCCTTCTGCCTGCCAGGATCATGACACTAGGGCAGTGGTTTGTGCCTGGTGATTCACAACCCATTTTTAGGTCTGTTCTGGTAAGGTCACATATTAATTAGGCAGTAACAAACATGAACAGGTTGTATAATGTGACTTTATCCACAAAAACTACAAAACAACACAACAAGGTCAAAGAACAAGGTCAACATTACATCATATATGCTTTCATCTCAGAACACATAAATCAATCTATCTATCTCTCTATCTCTCTCTCTCTCTCTCTATCTATCTATCTATCTATCTATCTATCTATCTATCTATCTATCTATCTATCTATCTATCTATCTATCTATCTATCTATCTATCTATCTATCTATCTATCTATCTATCTATCTATCTATCGTCCGTCTATTAGTGTTGTCACGATACTGGAATTTCAACTTCGATGCAATACCTTGAAAAATATTGATGTTCAATACCACAGGGAAAACTGCCATATACCGTCATACAGATAATTTATATTATATAAATTATATAATATTATATTATATAATTATATAAAAATAATATTTTTTTTTTGATAATTTGAGTAATTTTGTTGTAATAGCTTACACACTACACAGGGAGGCTTTATTTGAACCATTAAACTAAATTTACGAAAAGAAAAGACAAGTTAACAGTGAGCAATAAAATAAGAACAAATTAATAAATTGTAAACGATAGCAATAAATACAGTAAAATAAAGAGACAAATGAAATAAACATGGCTTTAAGTTTTTCAGGTGGGTCTAACAGTAGTATCCAGGTCAGAAATAATACAGAAATTAAATAATCAAATGCAAAATAACCCTGGATATTCTTCATTGTAAAAATTAAATAAGATTAATGCTTACAATTAAAGTTAGAAAAGTAATTCAGTCAATTAACTTGACAGACAGCGGCAGGTTTATTAGGCTGCTGTCACTTTAAGAGCTTCTACATTTATCCAATATGCTGTTACACAACATGCGTTTTCTCTAAACTATTTATGTTCCAAAACTGACTGGATTTACCTGAATACTCGGCAAGACATGACACATTTTGGTATGCATTTCACTGTTTAAGCGCAATAAGCCACAAAAAAGAAGTTAATTTGGTACTCGTGAACTGTTTAAGAGGCGGCTTTATGTGAATGCAAATTATATAGATGAGCGCTTTTGGTGTGAGCATGAAAGAACTAAAATTATGTGCGATACAAGCACTATTTACCTGGAGAGAATGAGACGAGTGAGTGACAGGAGGTGGTTATGTGTCAATCTGCCACCAGAGAGAACAGAGAGCGAGAATGTGCAGCTGGTATTGGTGTATCAATACTGAAGATACATATAAAAAAAAAATAAAAAAATTGACGCCGCTTTCAGCACGCATTATAATTGGATAATGACACTGTGCTGAACTCTTTTGAAAGAGAAGAGCGGGTCTGAATCCAGAGAGCATGATGGGTGGAGTTGTGTTGTGGTGTCAGTAAGGTGATGTGATGCAGGCCAGATCAGGAAAGCACTGTAAACTCTATTTATAACAAACTGAGAGGAGGAGTCTGTATGCCATTACCAGCAGCTTGAAAAGCAGTCAAATGCTCAGGCTATTTTTTGATTCAGTGAGGCCATTGGACCCACCCCAACAACATTTAGAGATGGTATTGTGAGAATGCAGGTGGCCATATATAGCCTGTGTCCATATATAGGACATATATATGCTTTTTCTTTCATACATGTCTTGTATCAGTGCTTCATAGACAATAATTCCAATAATAAACAAATTCAGGAAAGGATTCCAGTTACAAAGAAAATTATAAAAGTGTAAAACATCTGTTTTATGTACTGGTTTCATAAGTATGTCTTTGTTACCCATCAGTATTGAACACTTTTGCTTTGATTTGTGTTTGCAGAGGTTGCAGAACTTGAGGCCAACCTGCCAAGTGAGTATATCCTATCCAGGACATTTTATGCTCTTTGGGGATTTTGGTACCATATTAGTTTTTGCTCTTTATTTGTTTAAATAATTAATAACATCTAATAACTATTTTAAATACACAGGGATCCCGTGGGGCATTAAAATGTCTTAAAAGTCTTAAATTAATATCTCCTGATTTTAAGGCCATTAAAAAGTCTTAAAAAGTGTTAGTTCACCCAAAAATGAAAATTATGTCATCATTTACTCACCCTCATGTCGTTCTAAACCAGTAAGACTTTCATTCATCTTCAGAACACAAATGAAGATCTTTTTGATGAAATCTGAGAGATTTCTGTCCCTCCATTGACAGCTATGCAACTGACACTTTGATGTTCATAAAGAGATTGTAAAACTAATCCATACGAATTGAGTGATTTCATACAAATTTTCTGAAGAGACTCAATCACTTTATATGATGAACAGATTGAATTTAGGCTTTTATTCACATATAAACATTAATTATTATTGATTATACATTTGTTTTTATTATTATTATTATTATTGGTTCTTGTAGAAGCTCAAATGTGATGCGTAACATGAGAATGAACCTCATTGGTTCTCATTCATCAAGTTTATCACAACTGATTTGAGTTGATGAAAGTTTATTTAAATAAAAGCCTAAATTAAACCTATTCATCATATAAAGTGATCGAGTCTCTTCAAAAAAATTAATGTAAAATCATGTAAAATTTCCTTATTAAGGAAAAAAAGATTTTTACTGTTCTTTTGCCTTCATCTAATGCTCATTTAAAGTTAATCTTTAAAAGCATTAATAATTTAATAACGGTTAAATGTAATCTTTAAATAAATAAATATACATTTTTACACTACATTATAATGTTATGCTTAAATTATGCCATGGAGCATTTCAAATTATTGATTTTAAAGTTTTTGTGATTAATTTTAATTTCTTTTGACAAAATATTATAGAATTTGAATAGCACTATTTAATAGTTACTGGCCATGACATGATTTTCTCTGATTTTTATCCATCCCTATTGCTTTTTCTTTCATACATCTCTGGGAACATTTTATGATTCTTTTTATTTTTTTTGCTACAAGTCTGTCTGGATCTGTCAGTTTTAATGCAAATGTTTATATATATATATATATATATATATATATATATATATATATATATATATATATATATATATATATATATATATATATTACTATTAGTCTAAATATCATTCTTTCTGCAGGTACCTGTAAAGTTACATTTCCTGATGAAAACAAACTCCATCACTTCCAGTTGACCATTTCTCCAGGTAATTCTGACTTCTTTTAAAAAGGTTAAATTAACACCTATTAAATGCAGATGTTGTTGACTTCAGCTGACCTATTCATACCCAATATTAAGGCCTTTTCTCACAGATCACAAGTATTTAAAATAAAACATATTCTCTTTTCTATTATCTTATGGGTCCAGTAGAGCAAACAAACAAATATCATTTGCAAATTTTCAGATGTGATTTACATTGTTTTTGTAATAGACCTTTGCTCATCTTTTTTAACATTGCTATTATCTGTCAAATATTTTGTATTGTGCAAATGAAAATATAACCTTACATTTCTTCAAAACATCTCATCAGATGAAGGCTATTACCTTGGTGGAAAGTTTCAGTTTGAGATTGAAGTTCCTGAAGCCTATAATATGGTGGTAAGTGCCTGTGACATATCATGAAGTAATGAGGTAATGCTACACTTACTCACTCGCTCTGCAATGATGATTTTATTAGTCCATTTGTATGCGAGGCTGTTAAATAGATGTTTGTGGGCATTACTGATGTTCTGCAGTGTCTGAATTCAATAAAATATCCACCTGAATGTACACACACAAATGCACACATATAACACAACCCATCCTTAGAGCACCTGGAACAGCCCCGGAAAGGCTGTGCAGAGATCCAGACATGGACCCACAGCCCGAACTTTGAGCAAAATCATGAAATATTACGTTTGTGGATCCTGTGGAAACAAGAGCTTGAACATTCTGCAAAATCTCTTCTTTTCTGTTCCACTAAATCATTTGGGTTTTGAATGACATGAACTTGAAGATATTTTATATTGAAGACTTTTCCTTATTTGAGAGATTTATTCCTGTAAACCGAACACAAACTCAAACATGCACTCAGGTAGGGCTGTAATATAACAAACCATGTTCTGCTCTCCACAGCCTCCTAAAGTCAAGTGCTCGACTAGAATATGGCACCCAAACATTG
The DNA here is from genome assembly GCF_024489055.1 of Chanodichthys erythropterus. Taxonomy (NCBI): domain Eukaryota; kingdom Metazoa; phylum Chordata; class Actinopteri; order Cypriniformes; family Xenocyprididae; genus Chanodichthys; species Chanodichthys erythropterus. The sequence continues at coordinate 4,403,208 of NC_090232.1, read as the reverse complement.
CAGAAACCGGTGAGATCTGCCTGAGGTATATATATGTCTGTACTCATTATTTATTCATATGTCTTGATGTGTCAGACTCCACGCTGTTTTGATTCTGTATGTTCTGATACTGTATTCATGTTGGAATCTCCAGTTTATTGCGAGAGCATTCTATTGATGGCACTGGATGGGCACCGACTCGCACGCTAAAGGTACTTCTGTTTTAATGCATCTTGGGAAATTTCATTAAAGTGATTACCAAGCAGAACTGTTTCTTTCTTTCTTTCTTTCTTTCTTTCTTTCTTTCTTTCTTTCTTTCTTTCTTTCTTTCTTTCTTTCTTTCTTTCACTCCTGCATTCCTTCCTGCCTCTCTTCTTTCTTTCTTTCACTCCTGCATTCCTTCCTGCCTCTCTTCTTTCTTTCTTTCTTTCTTTCTTTCTTTCTTTCTTTCTTTCTTTCTTTCTTTCTTTCTTTCTTTCTTTCTTTCTTTCTTTCTTTCTTTCTTTCTTTCTTTCTTTCCCTCACTCCTGCATTCCTTCCTGCCTCTCTTCTTTCTTTCTTTCTTTCTTTCTTTCTTTCCCTCACTCCTGCATTCCTTCCTGCCTCTCTTCTTTCTTTCTTTCTTTCTTTCTTTCTTTCTTTCTTTCTTTCTTTCTTTCTTTCTTTCTTTCTTTCTTTCTTTCTTTCTTTCTTTCTTTCTTTCCCTCACTCCTGCATTCTTTCTTTCTTTCTTTCTTTCTTTCTTTCTTTCTTTCTTTCTTTCTTTCTTTCTTTCTTTCTTTCTTTCTTTCTTTCTTTCACTCCTGCATTCCTTCCTGCCTCTCTTCTTTGTTTGTTTGTCTCTTTCTTTCTTTCTTTCTTTCTTTCTTTCTTTCTTTCTTTCTTTCTTTCTTTCTTTCTTTCTTTCTTTCTTTCTTTCCCTCACTCCTGCATTCCTTCCTGCCTCTCTTCTTTGTTTGTTTGTCTCTTTCTTTCTTTCTTTCTTTCTTTCTTTCTTTCTTTCTTTCTTTCTTTCTTTCTTTCTTTCTTTCTTTCTTTCTTTCTTTCTTTCTTTCTTTCCCTCACTCCTGCATTCCTTCCTGCCTCTCTTCTTTCTTTCTTTCTTTCTTTCTTTCTTTCTTTCTTTCTTTCTTTCTTTCTTTCACTCCTGCATTCCTTCCTGCCTCTCTTCTTTGTTTGTTTGTCTTTTTGTTTGTTTGTTTCCTTCTTTCTTTCTTTTTCTTTCTTTCTTTCTGTTTGTTTGTTTCCTTCTTTCTTTCTTTTTCTTTCTTTCTTTCTTTCTTTCTTTCTTTCTTTCTTTCTTTCTTTCTTTCTTTCTTTCTTTCTTTCTTTCTTTCTTTCTTTCCCTCACTCCTGCATTCCTTCCTGCTTCTCTTTTTTCTTTCTTTCTTTCTTTCTTTCTTTCTTTCTTTCTTTCTTTCTTTCTTTCTTTCTTTCTTTCTTTCTTTCTTTCTTTCTTTCTTTCTTTCTTTCTTTCTTTCTTTCTTTCACTCCTGCATTCCTTCCTGCCTCTCTTCTTTGTTTGTTTGTCTTTTTGTTTGTTTGTTTCCTTCTTTCTTTCTTTTTCTTTCTTTCTTTCTGTTTGTTTGTTTCCTTCTTTCTTTCTTTTTCTTTCTTTCTTTCTTTCTTTCTTTCTTTCTTTCTTTCTTTCTTTCTTTCTTTCTTTCTTTCTTTCTTTCCCTCACTCCTGCATTCCTTCCTGCTTCTCTTTTTTCTTTCTTTCTTTCTTTCTTTCTTTCTTTCTTTCTTTCTTTCTTTCTTTCTTTCTTTCTTTCTTTCTTTCTTTCTTTCTTTCTTTCTTTCTTTCTTTCTTTCACTCCTGCATTCCTTCCTGCCTCTCTTCTTTGTTTGTTTGTCTTTTTGTTTGTTTGTTTCCTTCTTTCTTTCTTTTTCTTTCTTTCTTTCTGTTTGTTTGTTTCCTTCTTTCTTTCTTTTTCTTTCTTTCTTTCTTTCTTTCTTTCTTTCTTTCTTTCTTTCTTTCTTTCTTTCTTTCTTTCTTTCTTTCTTTCTTTCTTTCTTTCTTTCTTTCTTTCCCTCACTCCTGCATTCCTTCCTGCTTCTCTTTTTTCTTTCTGTTCTTCCCCCCTCCATCCTCTCCTTTCTTCCCTCCCATCTTCCTTCTCTCCCTCCTTCCTTCCTTTCATTCTTTCTTTCTTTCCCTCGCTCCCACATTCCTTCCTGCCTCTCTTCTTTGTTTTTTTGTTTGTTTGTTTGTTTCTTTCTGTCTTCCTTCCTTTCTTTTCTCCCCCCCTCCTTCCTTCCTTTCTTTCTTTCTTTCTTTCTTTCTTTCTTTCTTTCTTTCTTTCTTTCTTTCTTTCTTTCTTTCTTTCTTTCTTTCTTTCTTTCTTTCTTTCTTTTCTTCCTTTCTTCCTTTCTTCTCTCCCTCCCTCCTTTCTTTCTTTCTTTCTTTCTTTCTGAAGTCAGTTTGACCAGTTTCTGTATTGGCTAATCTGTTTTTTTTTTTTATCCACCCATCTTTAGGATGTAGTATGGGGACTGAATTCACTCTTCACTGTAAGTACACATGCTATTTTCAGGAAAGATCTTGGATAATCAGTTTTCCATTTTGAGTGTGAAACCAATAGATTTGTCGTTTATCTCACAGGATCTTCTTAACTTTGATGACCCACTGAATATAGATGCAGCAGAGCATCATTTACGGGACAAGGTAGAATACCAGCACACATCACACATTTAAACACCTTTACAAACAAATCTACCTGCAGAGTCTTTTGGAAACATACTGGATAAAGAAAACATGATGATATTGCATATATATTGCCAACAAAATAGTCTTGAATATATCATAAATACTCACCCAGGCCTATGTGTAGAGAATTACATGTTTTATCCAAACCCATCAATTTCCTTAATGCTTCCTGTTTTAGGAGGATTTCAGGAACAAAGTTCAGGACTTCATCAAAAACTATGCAAGATGATGTCTCTGTTTGCCACGCGAGCCACTCACATGCATGTGACTTTGCAGATGTACGTCGATCCAGACTGCAACAGAGACAAAATCTCAAACTATTAAAACATACTTGGGGAAAGAAGAAGTTAAAACGTGTAAAGAATGAATCCGCGAGTCCCTGATCAAGATTTGGGAGGGGGGGACGTGGGCCTTACTGTCCATTTCTGTGGGATTTTTTTTATTTTGAAGCGGACACTCTCGCTGGTTCTCCTCAATCAAGTTTGCTTTTACTCCCACCCAAAAAAAAAAAAAGAAAAGAAAAAAGAAGTACAAAGATGGTGATCATGAAAACGAGGACGTGTAACCTCTCTGATGTCACCTCCTATGCTAGTGCCTCTGTGTTTTTGCCACATATAACTGGACATACGTAAGCCAAACTTCTGCAGCCTGCTTCTCAAAACTTGACAACCTACAAACACTGAGATTAATTTGCTCATAAGTGATGTCATAGAAAAATCCCAAAGTTCCATTGGTTCATTCTCTCTGGGGGAGGAGTCCACCAATGAGGAAATGCGCAAAAACATATAGCACTGATGTCCCGCAGAATACGTCGGTGGATTTCCGAGCGGATTCTGTAAAGCCATTTCTTGTAACTCGGCACCTCCCCTCGTGTAAAATCACGGCAGTTATCAGACCACTGCGTATCACGTGTGAAAATATCCGAATATCTGCGGGTGCCTCAGTTCAAATCTGTGAGATGTTTGTGGGTGAATCTCACGAATGTCCAGCTCACATTTTACACTTAAAATCAAAGGGGAAAAACAAGAAATTCTATTTTGCATAAAATTGTTTTTTTTTTTTAGTTGTGACATTATTTACGATGAATTATGTATGTTTTTCTTCATTTTTTTCCATTGGGGCAATTTAATGGAGAAAATTATGCATAATTGTCATCAAATATAAAAAATGCAAAATATTACTTCTTATTGCTTTTGATTTTGTGGTGAAAAATGACCCGGGCATGTTCTGGATGTGTTGGTGAGATTCAGCCTTGCTCTCGTATGCATTTTTGTCAGTGTATACACGTTCAGCTTTACCGATGTGTGCATGTACACGAGAATACCTGTATGCTAGTACTGTGTTTGTGTGGAAATGAGAGTGTGTGTTTGAGTGAGAGAGACTGGGATTTTAATACATGTCTGATTTTGGTAGCATGCACTGGGCTACTGAACTGCTCAGCCATAAAGCCTGTTCACTTAGTGAGGATTTACTTTATTTAATTTGTCTTTTGTTTTTCTCTTCAGAGCTGTATATCCATTTGTAAAGTATATTAAAGAGGAATTCTACCACTAAGGAAAGAATTGAAGTAATTTATGTGTAAACTTCTACAGTTTGCTTTTATAATTGGATTTCATTAGTGCTTTGTGCATGTTATCACTGGCTTTGCCCTAAAATCTAGTTAGCTGTCTACCTAGATGGCATTTTAAGGCATTATAAAATGTGATTTTGCCTTTATTGCTCAAAAATGCTGTCTAGGTAGTTGGCTTACTAGGGCTGTGATTGGAAAATATGTCGCTTGGAGCTTTGTCTGTGTATGATTCTGTTAACATTGGCTCAAAACGAAGTGAGCTTCCTACCCAAACACATTCTTGGGCATTATATAATGCAAATTTGCCTATGATGCGCCAAAAATGATCTTGGTTGGCAGCTCACTAGGACTATGTTTGTAGAAGAATACTCACATTAGGGATGCACTGATATGAACATTTTGGCCAATACCGAAAACCGATAATTCATTACATATGAAAGCCAATAAACCATTATATTGGCCAATAAATCTAAATCCAAATTTTTATATAATTTTTGAGAGCCTGATTACAAAGACAAAAGTCTTCCCATTAAAAGCACACAATTTTCCTAGGAAAATAACTGTAAGTGACTCCAATCATATTTTTAAGCAATTCAAAATCATAATGGTGGACTGTGCGCATCTGAAGTGTCTCAGCTGAAGGAAATAATCCATTATTTATAGGCTTTAATATGTCGACCTAATTTTCTTATCGGGCCCATAACGATAACATTAAACATGAACATATATCAACCCATACCGATATGGTGGCCGATATATCATGCATCCCTAACTCGCATACTGCCTTTTTTTTGAAAAAATAGTGAAATGTTAAAAAAAAAATACTCTTATGTCCAGTTCATTAATCACACTGGAAATCTGAAAGTCAGTTGCAATCACATTGAAGTACTGTATTCCCTGTAGCACATTTTTGCAAATGGATTGCCTGGGGATTCAGTGCATACAAAAATTAGCATATGTACGGTAGGTGTACTATATGGGGTGATTTTAAGTATATTGCTATCCAGAATTCCCCCTTATGAGTAGTATGCTGTTCCAAACAAAGCTTCGTGGACACAGCAGTTGTGTTTCTTCATCTTTGCACCAGATGGCGCTGTTGTTAAAAAAAAGTTATATATATTTTAAGCTTGTATATGTGTATGAAGGCACAGTGAGAGACACGTCACGTGTGTGTCATAAAAACACAAATCTTCAAAAGCTAAAATGGCAAAAAGATAAACCCTAACCCTTACAAACAAAGTACTGTACTGTTAATAAATAATCGTGCTAATATCTCGTACTGAATGATACTATCCATGATAATAAACTTCATGTAATACCAGGTTGTTGTCGTTGTACATGGCCAAGATACATTGTATTACCATGGTACCAAGTCTTAAAAAGCACTGAGTCATGCAAAACAGAATAAATTGATTTCGAATATTTGAACCCATTGTACATTATTGCAAATAAGAGTCTTGATGATGTGAAAGTGATCATTCCATTCGAACCTTGACTTCGAATTCTGAGGTAAGAACTACAATCCACACACAATAACAGATTTGTGTTTGAGGGGCGTGCTTCACTTTAATTAATTCACACTTCTGTCCAATCAGTGCTCTGGAGGGCGGTGTTCAAGCGCTCAAGGCGCGCGCCCGAGCACGGAGACCGTAACTCGGTCCGGAATTCAGCGTAGAGTGATGACAGTCCCAACGCAGTCACATTCAGACAAGGAATAACTCACACTCACCTCTGATCATTTAATGAACTGATCCAGTTTTACTTCCAAAGAAAAAAACAAAAGGCGCAACTCCAGACCATGCGCTCTATGTGAACAACTGCGCAAAGACGCACAGGCTGAAAGACATTTGACAGCTCGCCAACGGGACATTGGAGTGGACATGTGAAGAAATGGATATGCAGCCTCTTCTTATGATCAAAATGCGATCTGACATCATCATCATCGTCCTCATCCTCACTGCTGTGATTGTCCCCCTGTGCACCTCGCAGTCAGGTGAGCGTGAACTCCCGTGCGTAAAAGTGCTTATGCCTCTTTCATATCAGTCTTATTGGAAAGCTTTGTATTTTGGTATAGCGTTCTATTTAATATATGGACACATGTACATAAGTGCATTTTGCAACCCGTAAACTCGCAGAGATCGATTGTTCTCACTCAGGCAGCGCAAATACTTCTGTGCCAAACTCCAAGTGCCCAAAATACATCGGAGCGCCGTTCATTTATTTACTCATTTATGCTTAAGGATCCGTATCAATCCAAAGATGTCAAAGCATTAGTCAGAGATGAAATGAAGATGTATGTTTCAGAGATCCACTAGTGATGAGAAATCACTATTTGCACCGCCATTGCGCGTTTGCGCACACTGTTACGCGCCTGAATATGGATATGTTTCATTCCGTCTCTTTTTAAATGATCTTGTTTCTTGTGTGATTTTGTTTTTTGAAGTGTCAATGAGCAGTTAAGTTATTTCATCCCCTCTCCACACGATGGTGGCAGTCAACCGAGAAACGGCAGGGCAGCTAAAGCGCGGAGCCGTGCGTTTTTACGCATCTTTCTTCATGATGTGTAATGACTGCGGAAGCGCGCGGAACCTTTGAGAATGAACTCGTTATGTGTTCATCGATTAATCCATTCTCGGAATGAGAGTGTTTGGGTTATTTACTACATTTTTCTCCCCCTCCCTAAAAGAATTCAACATTAAAACCGCTAAAGAATATCCCAAATTATTATTATTTATACTAATAATACGTATTATTTTCTAACCATTTAGTGTATTTAATGTTTAATAACGTAAATCATTTTTAGAATTTATATATTTTCACAAGTCATTGTTTATCAATCTAATTATCTAATTTTGAAGACTGATGATTTTTGATGAATGCTGCTATTTTGTTTAATTCACTTTCAGCTCTTTTGGAGTGAATCTACCAACTGCTAGGTAATGGAATAATGCACTAATGAAATTGATGTTGATGGGAAGGGTCCATCGGTTTCCTCTGCTCAAGGTTACTGCACCTGCAAAATATCAGGCTATTGAATATTTATAAGCTAATTTAAGTGTTGTTTTAAACCATTTGAGCTATGCTGACTGTAGTGAATACACTCTGGCACGTGGTTTGAGCTCATTTCAAAAATGTGTGCTTGCAAATATGTTCTACATATTTTTTTCATTGTTTGTAGGCCTGGTTATGTGGAAAATCGTTTCAAAAACGTGTCCTTTAAATGCTTCTCATTTATGCATCAGCTCACACCTCTGTGGAGAACCATATGGCACCGCATTTGACCCAGGCTTCCATCTGACATTTAAGTCTGATAGAAAATTACTGCTGGTAGACCTGAGAATATGATCAAATTATTAATCATCTTCAACCCAAATTAAGTTTGGTTGGAGAGTTCATGCGAACCTAGGGAGAGAGAATATTTCCTGTTAATTAATGTCGTCACTGCTCTTCATGTCTAGACGTGAACTTTCTTTCGTACAGAAGAAGTTTCTTGCTTGGTGGAATATTCTGATATTAAGACGATGATGGTTTATAACAGCCTCTAATGGGATAGCTCGGATCTTCAGGTTGCAGAAGACAGCAGCTTGACACATTTGTATTTATAAGCATTTTCTTTAGTAATCATTCACACATCTGGTCTTTTGGTCGCAGGTATCAAGATGTTTAGACACTGCTCTCAGTGTAGGAACATCTATATAATATAATTCACCCAGTTTACTTACCCTTATATTGTTTTTTGCTTTGGTGCAACACAAAAGAAGATGTTTGGGAGAATGTTTGCATCCACATTTGCATACATAAACTATCCAATGGGCTAGTTGAGCACTGTTACCAAAGCCAATATTTTTTACATGTTCCTCAGTTTGTAAAAACAAATCGCTTGTACAGTATTGTGCTTACAATGGAAATCTGTGGGGCAAGACGTTCTGGAGAGTTTAAAAGCAGGAATGTGCAGCTCTTTTTTTTTTTTTTTAAATAAATTTATCCATATTAGAGTTATAAAGTTGTCTGAATTATCATTTCATCAATGAGAAGCAATTTTCAAGGTGGATGAACATCTTGGGTAGACTTTTCTTGATATAAGAAGTCACTTTCTGTTTGGTTAGTGGTGATTCTATCACACTCTTATGTTAACATACTGTACACTAGTGTTCAAAGGTTTGTGTTTTGAAAGATTGGTAACACATTATAATAGGTTCATTAGTTAACTACATTAGCATAAACTAATAATGAACTGCACTTATACAGCATTTATTAATCTTTAATGTTAATGTCAGCATTTACTAATATGTTATTAAACTCTTGTTAACATTAGTTAATGCACTGTGAACTAACATGAACAAACAATGAACAACTGTATTTTCAGTAACTAACGTTAACGAAGAATAGTAAATACAGTAACAAACATAATGCTCATGGTTAGTTCATGACTAATGATCTTTATTGTAAAGTGTTACCAAAAGATTTTTCAATGTTTTTGAAAGAAGTCTCTCATGTTCACCAAGGCTGCATTTATTTGAACAAAAATACAGTAAAAAAAAAAAAAAAGTAATATTGTGAAATAACTGTTTTCTATATGTGAATATATTGTAAAATGTATCATTACTCTAGTCTTCAGTGTCACATGATCCTTCAGAAATCATTCTAATATGATGATTTGATGAAAACATTTGAGACGCTTAATATTTTTTGTGGAAACCTTGATACATTTTTCTCAGGATTGTTTGACGAATAGAACATTATAATTGTCTTTACTGTCACTTTCAATCAATTTAATGCACCCTTGCTGTATAAAAGTATTTCTTTTGAACAGTAGTGTATACCCTAGTGAAAAAAAAACAAAAAAAAAACATTACCAAAATATATTTGAAATACATTTATTTTATGCAAAGTATACTACAAATACATTTACATATATATGTACTTAATAAAAATACCATGCAATTGTACTTTTGGTATACTAATTTGATATACTCAAAGTCTGCTAAATTGGAAGAACTAATTTAGTACTTAATGCACTTTAGTTATCTGGTTATCCAACTAAAGATATACTGGTAACACTTTACAATAAGGTTTGTTTGTTAACATTGTTAATGTATTAACTAACATGAACTAACATTGAGCAATACATTTGTTACTGTATTTATTAATCTTTGTTAACGTTAGTTAATAAAAATCCACCTGTTCATTGTTTGGTTATGTTAGTTCACAGTGCATTAACTATGTTAACAAATACAACTTTTTATTTAATAATGTATTAGTAAATGTTGAAATTAATAGGAACACAGATGAATAAATGCTGTAGAAGTGCAGTTCATTATTAGTTCATGTTAACTAATGTAGTTAATGTTAACTAGTGAACCTTATTGTAAAGTGTTACCGATATACTTGAGTATATTTGATTGTGCTAAAATTGAACTATTGCAACTATACTTTAAATATCTTGCATTTAAAGACTGATATTATACAAAGATCACACTATCCTTACTAATTGTGATATTAAAACACATTTTAGACTTAATATTAAGAAATGTGCAAGTACTCAAAATAAAGCTTAATTATATTTATATCAGTAAGTCTCAAGCAATGTGTCAGTAAATATGTGTACTAAGTATGAAATAAATGTATTTTAAGTACACTTTGGTATAGTTTTTTTTTTCTTTCACTAGGGCAATGTTAAAGTCTTGTGGCCACACCTTCTTGAGTCACCTTTCTTGACTTTAAAGTGTCTGACTTTCTTTCTCTCCTTCTTTTCTTCTTTTCTTTCATGAAAAACAAGAAGTTTCAGCTATAACCGGTTGTTGTATCTGATCTATTTATCTTTTCATCAGTATTTGACCGTGGTGCCGTTTTGGCTCTTGACCCATGTGTGCAAAGCAGTGAGAAACTTCTTTCTCTATTCAATTGAGCTCTCAGACTCTCCGCCAAAGCAAATGGTTGACTTCTTTTTTCAGCATCCTCTTATTGTCCCCGGCTCTTAAGAGGGAATGACATCTTCAATTTCCTGATTCTCGGTACAAAGTAAACCAATAAAGTCTGTTGTAATCCACAGACTCACTCTTTTTTAAGAATGGCAGAAAGGCAAAAAAGCTGAGAGGATTTTCTTTTCAGTGGCTGTGGGGTTTGTTTCTCTAGCACTTGTAATTCCTCTCAGAAAACAAATGCCTGCGGGCCTCGCTCTGTAGGACAAGGCTGCCAGGACCCCCCTCCTCCTCTCTCTACGAGTCTTTCAGGCTCGCTTTCACCCTCCCCATCAGTTCCTCTTTCACCGTCTCCTCCGCGCTGCCTGGCTCCGTGCCCTCACAGTCAGCTGTAATGCTAGTCTTCTCCTCATCCTGTGTGTGATGCAGCCCTGCATTTCTTATTGAGCTTTAGCTGCGAGTGCACGGTTGTTGGTTTATACAGGTGTTTAAGCCCACTAAGCGGGTTCATCATTGTCTTTCCGAGCATCAGGCATTAGAAAGACCCTTGGGAAATTTCTAAACGGAGATAAAATGTGTCCCATCGCCCCTGCGGTGTAATGCCTCTGCAATAACTGCAGTTTATACAAAGGAATTACTTAGAAGAGTTATAGTTTGCTTATGTTAAAGAGGTCCTTGATTATGATTTCACTTTTTTAACTTTAATGTTGCTGTTTGAGCATAAACAACATCTGCAAAGTTACGACGCTCAAAGTTCAATGCAAAGGGAGATATTTTCTTTTACAGAAATCGCTTTTTAAGGACTACAACAAAAGGCTGGTATGGACTACAATGAGCTTCTTCCTGGGTTGGTGACATCACAAACCCTAATATTTACATAAACCCCGCCCCCGAGAACACACAACAAAGGGGGCGGGGCCATGTTGGGCTGCTTTAGAGAAGAGGAAGAGTTGTTGTAGTAGAGTGTTGTTGTCATACCGTCATTTACATCAAACAAGGATCAATTCACCGCTGGATTTGCACAAAAGATGAACATGACGGCACATGCTAGTGGATGAGTTGAATCAAATCTACATAAATTTATCCACTAACCATTCAGAAACGTCCAGTTTCATTCTAAAAGTTGTAACTTCTTCCTGAGTCTCTCCATCAGTGTCGACTCCGGTTTGAACAATGTAAGGCTGAACACCGTTACTGACAATCCTCATTTTGGCTGCGTGAGATTCTCCAGCTTTGTTGTTGTTGAGCTGTTAAAGCTCCGCCCTCTTCTGGAAAGGGGGCAGGAGCAGCAGCTCGTTTGCATTTAAAGGGGCATACACAAATATGCCGTGTTTTTGCTCACACCCAAATAGGTGCAAATTTGACAAGCTATAATAAATGATCTGTGGGGTATTTTGAGCTGAAACTTCACAGATACATTCTGGAGACACCAGAGACTTGTAAAGGGGGCATTATAGGTCCCCTTTAACATGCAACTACAATGCAAATGGTCATTGTCTGGTGTTGTTCTTGTGTGGCACGCTGTTATGTTGCCTTCATACCTGTGGATTATAAAAGTTTATAAAGTTAATAAATACTTTTGTTTTGGATCCCTTTTGCATCTTTAGAAGCTTCATCGGACCTAAGACGTTACAGATATTGACATTTTATTACAATTTAAAATAACCGTTATCTATTTGAATATATATTCAAATGTAATTTATTCCTGTGATCAAAGCTGAATTTTCAGCATCATTACTCCAGTCTTCTAGATTTTAGGGTTTGTTAGGGTTCAACTCACTAATGGGTAATAAAAACGCTAAGGAAAGCATCATTAATTCATGACCATATGTCCAAATCATGAGAGACACAGCAGTAGTTTGGAGAAAAATATGCCAAGGTGAGCGTAAACAATATTGCTTGTCCCAGTTGAACGGGGTTGGTAATTTTCTACTTTTTTTTTTGGCGTGTGTTTTTCAATCTTAATGGTCTTGGTTTGGTCTGTAGGTGAGGTGGGTTGCTGTTACCCTGACCATGGCTCTGTGTTTCTTGAAAACCGTGAGACGTCTGAGCTTCATGTTCTTAGCAGAGGGCTGGCGTACATCTCCACTGATCCATCACTCATTCCTGCAGCAGTAAATATCGCACTCTAATTCAAGATGAGCGTGACTATAATTTAAAGCGACAGCATCTGAGCTGAGAACAATAAAGCAAGACAAAAGCAGATGACGGTAATTTTAATTTGATAAGCAGGCGATGGCGGTGAGAGATCATTGGATCTGGTTGTGTTCTACAGATAATTATTAGGCTCAAGTCATCAATTAAAAGTTTTCTAAGAGCCTGTCATACACTGGGTTAAAAACAACCCAAGTTGGGTTCAGTATGGAC